>NC_063264.1:11757558-11852285 GCF_019578655.1 Ricinus communis | reverse complement strand
TATGAGAAAACAACCCCGTAAGAGGGGTATATTTATAAATATTAGAAAATAACCCCGTAATACGAGGATATTTATCAATCAGAGTAAATAACCCCATAATTTTGGTATATTTGTGAGTATGAGAAAACAACCCCTTAAATGGATTAATTTTAGAATATAAGAAAAAGATCCCGTAAAAAGGGTATATTTGTCAATATAAGAAAATAACCCCGTAAAACGTTTATATTTATGAATTTGACAAAACAATCTCGTAATAGTGCTATTAATTTAATATGAGAAAATGACCCCATAAAAGTGGTATATTTATCAATATAAGAAGATAACCCTGTAATGCGTGTATATTTATGAATCTGAGAAAATAACTCCGTAAAAGTAGTATAATTGCTAGTTTGAGAAAACATGCTCGTAGAATGGTTAAATTTTTTAAAATAAGAAAATACCGTAATATGGCGATATTTATCAATCGGAGAATATAATCCCGTAATTTATGTATATTTGTGAGTATAACAAGACAACCTCTTAAATAGAGTAATTTTATTATATGAGAAAATAACCCCGTAAAAGGAGTATATTTGTCGATATAAAAATTAACCGGTAAAAAGTGTGTATTTATGAATTTGACAAAACAACCCCATAATAGTGCTAATAATTTAATATGAGAAAATGACCCCATAAAAGTGGTAGATTTGTCAATATAAAAAATTAACTCAGTAAAACGTGTATATTTATGAATCTTAGAAAATAATCCTGTAAAAGTAGTGCAATTGCGACTCTAAGAAAATAGTCTCGTAGAAGGGGTAAATTTTTTAATATGACAAAACAACCCCATAATAGTGCCAATAATTTAATATGAGAAAACGACCCCGTAAAAGGGGTATATTTGTCAATATAAAAAAATAACCCAGTAAAACATGTATATTTATGAATTTGAGAAAATAATCCCGTAAAAGTATTGTAATTGCAACTCTAAGAAAACAGTCTCATAGAAGGGGTAAATTTTTTAATACGAGAAAATGACCCCATAAAAGGGGTATATTTATCAAAATAAGAAATTAACCCTGTAAAACGTGCATATTTTGGAATATGACAAAACAACCTTATAAAAGTAGTGTAATTGCGAGTCTGAGAAAATAGCCTCGTAGAAGGGGTAAATTTTTTAATATGAGAAAATAATCCAGTAAGGGGTGTATATTTATAAATATTAGGAAACAATCCGGTAATACGGTGATATTTATCAATCGGAGAAAATAACCCCATAATTTGGGTATATTTGTGAGTATCAGAAAACAACCCCTTAAAGGGATTAATTTTAGAATATGAGAAAACAACCCTGTAAAAGGGGTATACTTGTCGAGATAAGAAAATAACTCTGTTAAACGTGTATATTTAAGAATCTGAGAAAACAACCTAATAATAGTGCTAATAATTTAATATGAAAAAATGATCCCGTAAAAGTAGTATATTTATCAATATAAGAAAATAACCCTGTAAAACGTATATATTTAAGAATCTGAGAAAACAATTCCGTAAAAGTAGTGTAATTGCGAGTCTCAGGAAACAACCTCATAGAACGGGTAAATTTCTTAGTATGAGAAAACAATCCCGTAATACGGAGATATTTATCAATTGGAGAATATAACCCTCTAATTTTGGTATATTTTTTAATATAAGAAAACAACCCCTTAAATGGATTAATTTTATAATATGAGAAAACAACCATGTAAAAGGGGTATGTTTGTCGATCTAAGAAAATAATCCCGAAAAAGGTGTATATTTATGAATTTCAAAAAAAAACACATAATAGTGCTAATATTTTAATATGAGAAAACGACCTCGTAAAAGTGATATATTTATCAATATAAAAAGATAACCCGATAAAATGTGTATATTTATGAATCTGAGCAAACAACCCCATAAAAGTAGTGTAATTGCGAATCTGAGAAAACAACCTCGTAGAAGGGGTAAATTTTTTAATATGAGAAAATAACCCTGTAAGAGGGGAATATTTATAAATATTAGAAAATAATCCCGTAAAATGTGTATTTTTTATAAATTTGACAAAACAACCCCATAATAGTGCTAATAATTTAATATGAGAAAGCAACCCCGTAATACGGTGATATTTATCAATCGTAGAAAATAATCCTGTAATTTTGGTATATTTGTAAGTGTGAAAAAACAACCCCTTAAATGAGTTAATTTTATAATATGAGAATACAACCCCGTAAAAGGGGTATAGTTGTCGATATAAGAAAATAACCGGTAAAATGTGTATATTTAAGAATCTAAGAAAACAACCCTGTAAAAGTAGTGTAATTCCGAGTATGAGAAAACAGCCTCGTAGAAGGGGTAAATTTCTAAATATGACAAAACAACCACGTAAGAGGGGTATATTTATAAATATTAGGAAATAACCCCGTAATACGGGGATATTTATCAATTGGAGAAAATAACCCCGTAATTTTGGTATATTTGTGAGTATGAGAAAACAACCCCCTTAAATGGGTTAATTTTAGAATACGAGAAAACAACCCAGTAAAAGGCATATATTTATCGATATAAGAAAATAACCCCGTAAAACGTGTATATTTATGAATTTGACACAACAACCTAATAATAGTGCTAATAATTTAATATGACAAAACAACACCGTAACAGTGGTATATTTATCAATATAAGAAAATAACCTAGTAGAACGTGTATATTTAAGAATCTTAGAAAACAAACCTGTAAAAGTAGTGTAATTGCAAGTCTCAAAACACAGCCTCGTAGAACGGGTAAATTTCTTAATACGAGAAGACAACCCCGTAATACAGGAATATTTATCAATCGGAGAAAATAACCCTGTAATTTTGGTATTTTTGTGAATTTGAGAAAACGACCCCTTAATTAGGTTAATGTTATAATATGAGAAAACAACCTCTTAAAAAGAGGTGTATTTGTCGATATAAGAAAATAACCCCGTAAAATGTGTATATAAATGAATTTGACAAAAGGACCCCATAATATTACTAATAATTTAACATGAGAAAACGACCCCGTAAAAGTGGTATATTTATCAATATAAAAAATTAATCCTGTGGAACGTGTAAATTTATGAATCTCAGAAAACAACCCCGTAAAAGTAGTGTAATTGCTAGTTTGAGAAAATATGCTTATAGAATGGTTAAATTTTCTAATATGAGAAAATAACCCCGTAATACGAGGATATTTATCAATCAGAGAAAATAATCCTGTAATTTATGTATATTTGTGAGTATAAGAAAACAACCTCTTAAATGGATTAATTTTATAATATGAGAAAATAACCCCGTAAAAGGGGTATATTTGTCGATATAAAAATTAACCGGTAAAACGTGTGTATTTATGAATTTGACAAAACAACCCCATAATAGTGCTAATAATTTAATATGAGAAAATGACCCCATAAAAGTGGTAGATTTGTCAATATAAAAGAATAACCCAGTAAAACGTGTATATTTATGAATATGAGAAAATAATCCCGTAAAAGTAGTGTAATTGCGACTCTAAGAAAACAGTCTCATAGAAGGGGTAAATTTTTTAATATGAGAAAACAACCCCATAATAGTGCTAATAATTTAATATGAGAAAACGACCCTGTAAAAAGGGTATATTTGTCAATATAAGAAATTAACCCCATAAAACGTGCATATTTTTGAATCTGACAAAACAACCTTATAAAAGTAGTGTAATTGCGAGTCTGAGAAAACAACCTCGTAGAAGGGGTAATTTTTTTAATATGAGAAAACAATCCCGTAAGGGGTGTATATTTATAAATATTAGGAAACAATCCCATAATACGGTGATATTTATCAATCGGAGAAAATAACCCCGTAATTTGGGTAAATTTGTGAGTATCATAAAACAACCCCTTAAAGGGATTAATTTTATAATATGAGAAAACAACCCCGTAAAAGGGGTATATTTATCGATATAAGAAAATAACTCTGTTAAACGTGTATATTTAAGAATATGAGAAAACAACCTAATAATAGTGCTAATAATTTAATATGAAAAAATGATCCTGTAAAAGTAGTATATTTATCAATATAAGAATATAACATTGTAAAACGTATACATTTAAGAATCTGAGAAAACAATATAAGAATATACCCCGTAAAAGTAGTGTAATTGCGAGTCTTAGAAAACAGCCTCATAGAACGAGTAAATTTCTTAATATGAGAGAACAACCCCATAATAGTGCTAATAATTTAATTTGAGAATACGACCCCGTAAAAGGGGTATATTTATCAATATAAGAAAATAACCCCGTAAAATGTACATATTTATTAATCTGAGAAAACAACCCCGTAAAAGCAGTGTAATTGCGAGTCTAAGAAATAGCCTCATAGAAGGGATACATTTTTTAATATGAGAAAACAACCCTGTAATACAGGAATATTTTTAAATATTAGAAAACAACCCTTTAATACGGGGATATTTATAAATCAGATAAAATTAAACCATAATTTTGGTGTTTTTGTGAGTTGGAGAAAATAACCCCTTTAATGGGTTAATTATATAATATGAAGAAACAACTTTGTAAAAGGCGTATAATTGTTGATATAACAAAATAACCCCGTAGAACGTGTATATTTATGAATTTGATAAATATCCCCGTATTACAGGGTTGTTTTCTTAATATGAGAAAATAACCTCGTAATGCGGAGATATTTATCAATCAGAGAAAATAACTTTGTAATTTTGTTGTTTTTGTGAGTTTGAGAAAATAACCCCTTAAATGGGTTAATTTTAGAATATGAGAAAACAACCCCGTAAAAGGCGTATATTTGTCGATGTAAGAAAATAATTTCGTAAAACGTGTTTATTTATGAATTTGAGAAAACAACCCAATAATAGTGCTAATAATTTAATATGAGAAAACTATCCCGTAAAAGTGGTATTTATCAATATAAGAAAATAACCTTGTAAAACGTGTATATTTAAGAAATCTGAGAAAACAACCCGTAAAAGTAGTGTAATTACGAGTCTCAAAAAATAGCTTCGTAGAATGGGTAAATTTCTTAATATGAGAAAACTGTCACGACCCGATCTGTTGGCCCGTGACCGGCACTAGGGAATGGGTAGGCTTAAGGCCACCAAATCCCGTAGTAGACAAGACAATTCACTAACTTAGTCAAATTAAAATCCAAACTCAATTCTAAGCACTTCTTCCATAATTAATTCGGTCTGCCAGCATGATTAGGCAAGATCCTAATTTACATAAAAGTACAACTGATAAGTCTAAAATTTCTACTGCCGAGAATCTAAAATTTTTTACAAGTCAAACATACCAAAATCAAATACATCAACTCGATGATGAAGGAGTCGGGCTGCTAGATAAGAATTGTGAAAAGACTAACAATCACTTGAAAAATAGTGAAATTGAAACCGCTACCTCGAGTGAGTTAAAATCATATATCCCAAAAAATGAATATAAACACTTCAATAAAATATTTGCTTAACTTAAAATAAAAATACATGTCATGCTATGCTTCTGCAAAATAAAATAAAATAAAATTCTATTTTATATCACAGGATAGAGTACCTTAGCAGAATCCTAATCCCAACACTAACATCTCGACTCTCTCATTCTAACAGAACTGGCGCCCAGAGAGTGAAGCTCGACTAGGGTCCTTAAATCTAGTTCAGTCACTTAATTATTACTAACACTATTAGCCTTTCAGCTCTCCTACTCCAATAAGATTGGCGCCCAGAGAGTGAAGCTCGACCAGGGTCCTTAAATTCAGCCCGGTCATTTAAGTTTCCAAATAAGCCAGCGCCCAGAGAGCAATGCTAGACTAGGGACCTTTACTCCGGCAAACACACTCTACTCAGCCTAGAGAGCAAAGCTCGAACAGGGCAAGTCCTAAAGTTATCTTTTTTTTAATTTACCCTTTTACCCTTTCTTTATCAATCTCGGATTAATATTGGTACGCACGCGGTCCTGATGTAACCCATTAGGTGGCATGTTCTACTGCCGTCCCATCTCGAGTCAACTCACAATCAATAAAATCATAATGCAGAAAATGAAACTTATATAAATAGCGATTAAATAAATGATTAAAATATTAAATCATGTAATCAAAATTATTTCGTAAAATCTCAGCACGACACATGTAAACAGACATATGACTTTAACTCACAGCTTCGACGACCTCCTAGCTCTGCTCCAATGCCTCGGGTGGAGCGAGCTGAACTGATGGATTATCTAATCACGAAAAACAACTTAATCAATGACATTAAAACATTTGACAATTAATCCTAGGTCTAGACTCTTAAGATTCACTGTCTAAGAATCACAACTCGGAAGAATTATTCCAAAAATCCGGCAGAACTTCCCCTAAATTACAGACATTTACCCCCCGTATAATGGGTCCAGGACCTGCCAGAAAACACTTCAAATGTACAGCAATTAATTAACAGGAGTCGGGTCACCATAATTGTATTAATTTTCCCGACTCCGCAACACAACATAATCACGACTATTGGCAGATAGTCCGACAATTTATTTTAACTAACAATATTTCTAAGGCCCAACACATTTCAATAAACACATAAATTTTACTAATAAATTCTAAAATCAACGGGCCAGAGAATTACCGAGACGCTTGATCGCTCGGTCGACTCGCCTCCAGTCGCCAGAGTCCGATTGACAATCCGAACGCACCAACGGACTCGAAACGATGTGTTGATGACTATCCCAACTTTTGATCTTCCGATCCGACTCCCGATCATCTAGAGATATTTACGGACAATCTCAACCGTCAATTTTTAAACAAAGTCTGATTGCCACGAAACCGGTGCCATTGGAAAGTTTGAGCTAAGGAGAGTCTGGATATGGCCTCCGATCGGCCAACCCTCGCCGGACCTCACCGGAAAAGCCAAAAACTGCGGCTGCCCCTACTCTTTTCACCTCTCCAGATCTTGCAATTCCAGCAGCCTCAAGGGGTGGCGATGGTAAAAAAAGAAAGCCTCGGAGTTGCTGATCAATTTGAGCCCAAGAACGCCGCCATTGGACGCCGGAAGCGCTCGGAACGACACCAAGAAAGCCGCTGCCGCTTCCTCACATTCTCTCACCATTGCCGCCTGCTAGAGCTGTTGCTGCCGTTGCCACTGCCCTTGTCGGCCTCCGCTGCGTCTCCAGCCGGTTTCGCCGCACCTTTGAAGCTCGCCACCACCGGCCATGGCGAGGCAGCTCCCTTCTTCTCTCTTCTTCCTCCTCTCCTTCTTCTTCTTCTTCTTCTTCTTCTTTCTTTTCTTTCCCTTTCCTTCCATATCGACTTTTGGTCCCTGAACTTTTCTTTCTTACCATTTAGTCCCTTAACTTTTTAATTACTAACAATTTTATCCTGCAAAATTTTCGATTAACCCTTAAACTTTTCTTTAGCTTTTCAATTAAGCCCCTAACTATTTAATTTGGGCCAAATTAGAATTATTAAAAATATATAATCACTTATTTATCGTTGCTTTTAAATGTAAAATTACCAAAAAGCCCTTGCCGACATATTTAATTATAAAAATACCAAACATACAAATTTTCATTAAAATCCCATATTAATAAAATTATATTTTTAATCCTTATTCCAAAATAAATTTCTAATTTAATCCTAACACAATTAATTTAATTAATCAATTGCTAAATATTTTTCAATTAAAATTTAGCACCATTAGCTAATTAAAATGTCCTTTTCCCCAATAATTCTTTTATAACATATCCTTTACTAATTGTTTCATAACTTTCAATATAGAAATTAATTTATATATTCATATTGGAAAAGAATTGAATGACCGAAAATATAACCCATTTTTCAAAGAATTGACTTAACTAATTTCTTAAAAATCAAACTAATTGGATATAGAAAATAACTCCCTTCTTTGTCTAGCATTAAAATTCAGAATTCCATTTAAATAATTTCAATTAAACCAAATAAAAAATAAAAACTCATTTATTAATTATTATTAATATTATCATTATTAATGGAAAATTTCAGGTATTACAAAAACAACCCCGTAATACAGGGATATTTATCAATCGTAAAAAATAGATTAATTTTATAATATGAGAAAACAACCCTGTAAAAGGGGTATATTTGTCGATATAAGAAAATAACACCGTAAAAGGTGTATATTTATAAATTTCTGAAAACAACCCCATAATAGTGCTAATGACTTAATATGAGAAAACTACCCCATAAAAGTGGTATATTTATCAATATAAAAAAATAACCTCATAAAACGTGCATATTTATAATCTGACAAATAACCCTGTAAAAGTAGTGTAATTGCAAGTATGAGAAAACAGACTCGTAGAATGGGTATGTAACACCCGGAATTTTTATATATTTAATAATGAGTTTTTATTTAAGTTAATTTTAGCTTCATTATTATTGGGTTTAATTTGAAATGATTTAATGAAAAATTTAATATTAATCAAATAAATGAGTTATTTTCTATACCCAATTAGTTTGAAATTTTAAGAAATTATTCAAGTAAATTATTTGAGAAATGATTATATTTTGGTTATTCAAAATTTTTCCCAAATGCATATTTATATAAGTAAAATTATATATTGGAAAATTATGATAGAAATTGTAAGGGATGTTTTTATAAAAGAATTTTGAGAAAATTGGTATTATAATTGATTAGTAGTATTAAATTTTGAGTTGGAAATTGATTATTTAATTTAATTGTGTATTTTCAATAATTCGGTTTTGGCCCAAATTAAATAGTTAGGGGCTTAATTGAAGGATAAAAGAAGTTTGGGGGTTAAATTGGAATTCTGCAGGATGAGATTGTAAGTAATTAAGGAAGTTGAGGGACCAAATTGTAATAAGAAAAAGTTCGGGGGCCTAATGTCGATATTGAAAGGAAGGAAAATCGGGGAAGAAGAAAGGAAGAGAGAGAGAGAGAGAGAGAGAGAGTGCGGCGCCGGGAAGAGAGAGAGAGGGACGCTACATGCGTCGGTGGCGAGCTCTAGGGCGCGAGCCGTCGACGGAGGCGGCGGGCGAGCGAAGCGCGAGGCGGAATAGCGACATGTGGCAAAGGTCCGTTCCGCCATTTCCTACCGATCTCGGGCGATCGCCTCCTGGAGAGCTTCCTTTGGTGGCGGAGGAGAGAGTTCAGCGAAATGGTGGCAACCGTGTTTTCTGGTTTTCGGTGAGCTTCGGCAGAGGATGGACGATCGGAGGACATATCCCGACTCTCCTCGGCTCAAGCTTCGCGATGGCACCGGTTTCGTGGCAACGGCCCGCTTGCAAATCGGCTACCGTGATCGTCCGCAAATTTCTCCTGGATGATCGGGTGTCGGATCAAAAATCGGAAGAGAGGATCGCCACGCTGTCAGAATCCGATGGTGTGTCCAGATCGTCGATCGGACTCCGGCCAGGCGAGTCGACCGAGCGCCCTGAATTTTCTCCGGCCGCTGATCTTGGAAATTCTTTGATTTTAAATTTGTGTCTATTGGGTTATATTGATTATTTGATGATATTTGTGAGTCAAAATAATTGTCTCGGTTGCCTCGCCTCGTATTTTTGTGCTGAGCCTGGAAATAGTGAAGTTCGGGGACCCGACTCCCGTTGTTTAAATTGTTGGATATTTGAAGTGTTTTTCCGGCAGTCCCGGACCCGCTTTTACAGGGGGTAATGTTCGTGTTGTAGGGGAGGTTCTCGGATTTTCAGTAGAATTCTTCCGAGTCGAGATTCTTAGAGTCTAGACCTAGGATTAATGATCGATTGTTTCAGCGTTTTGATAAATTGTTTTTCGTGATTAGATGATCTGTTTGTTCGGCTCGCTCCAACTGAGGCACCGGAGCAGAGCTAGGAGGTCGCCTAATTCTGTGAGTTAAAGTCATTTAATCATTGCACTATTGCTAAGTCTGATTTAATATGCTATTTTGAAAGTTGATGCATAATATGGTTATTAGTATCGCAACGTAAATAATTTCACTGGACTATTAATTATTGAAAATAATATAAATATTATTATTAGTAACGTTATAATAATACAGATATTATTATTCGGTCGATACGAATTGCATGTAGCCTTATCCTAAATTTTTAATCTTTATTTCGATATGTGTTGAATGATTCCATTAAACAATGATAATTATTAAATGTGATGATTGCGTTTTGGAAAATGTGGCTTTCGTAGAACATGCCGCCTGATGGGTTACATCAGGACCGCGTGCGCACCGGTAATGATCATGGACATGTAATCAGATTTTTATGGGTTTGCCCTGGTCGAGCATGGCTCTCTGGGCTGATTTGTGTAAATTGCCGGAGGTAAGGTCCCTGGTCGAGCATTGCTCTCGGGGCGCCGGCTTATTTGGATACTTAATTGACCAGACTGGAAGTAAGGTCCCTGGTCGAGCATTGCTCTCAGGGCGCCAGTCTTATTGGATTAAGAGAGCCAAAATGGCTATTAGAATTTGGGGTTAGGGTTCTACTGAGCCACTCGTCCCGTAAAAGTAAAAATATATTTTTATTTATTCATTTATTTATTTATTATGGTATGATTATAATATGGATTGTATTTACTTGCATGGTTGATATATTGATTCGAATGATTAATATTTTCTGTGAAGAAACTAATAGGGTATGATTATAGTATGATTGGTATTTACATGCATGGTTTGATATACTGATTTGAATAATCTATGTTTTCTGAGAAGAATGCAATAGTTCCCAGATTATTTGATTTTAACTCACTCTCGAGACTGACAGTCTCATTTTTACTATTTTTCAGATTCGTGACTGTTAGTCCTCTCGCGACTCTTATTCAGTAACCCGACTCCTTCATCATCGGGTGATGTATTTGATTTGGTATGTAAATTGGTAAATCTTAGATTCTCCGCAGTAGTAATAGTAGATGTATCAGTTGTAAATTTTCTGAGTTTCAGGTCTCGCCTAGTTTTTCTAGCAGACCGAAGTATTTATGTAGAATGTAGCTGTTAAGATAAATTGTGGCTTTAATAATATTAATTTGAGATGAGATTTGTTTAAGTCAGTGAGTGTCAGGCTTACTACGGGTTTCGGTGGCCTTACGCCTACCTATTCCCTAGTGCCGGTCACGGGCCCACGGGTGTGGTCCTGACAGGGTAAATTTCTTAATATAAGAAAACAACCCCGTAATACGGGGATATCGATCAATCGGAGAAAATAACTCTGTAATTTTGGTATATTTTTTAGTATGAGAAAACAAACCCTTAAATTGGTTAATTTTATAATAAGAGAAAACAAACCCGCGAAAGGGGTATATTTGTCGATACAAGAAAATAACTCCGTAAAACGTGTATAATATGAATTTGAGCAAATAACCCCATAATAGTGCTAATAATTTAATATGAGAAAACGACCTCGTAAAATGGATATATTTGTCAATATAATAAAATAACCCTGTAAAATGTGCATATTTATGAATCTAAGAAAATAATCCCGTAAAAGTATCAGAATTACAGTCTAAGAAAACAGAGAATGTAAATATCGTAATATAAGAAAACAACCCCATAATACGGGGATATCTGTCAATCGGAGAAAATATCCATGTAATTTTGGTATATTTGTGAGTATGAGAAAACAACCCCTTAAATTGGCTAATTTTATAGTAAGAGAAAACAACCCCGCGAAAGGGGTAATATTTGTCGTTATAAGAAAATAACTCGTAAAACGTGTATAATATGAATTTGAATAAACAACCCCATAATACTGCAAATAATTTAATATGAGAAAACAACCCCGTAAAAGGGGTATATTTGTTGATATAAAAAAATAAGCCCGTAATTTTGGTATATTTGTGAGTATGAGAAAACAATCCCTTAAATGGATTAATTTTAAAATATGAGAAAACAACCCCGTAAAGGGGATATATTTGTCGATATAAGAAAACAACTCTGTAAAACATGTATATTTATGAATTTGAGAAACCAACCTCATAATAATGCTAATAATTTAATATGAGAAAACGACCCTGTAAAACAGATATATTTGTCAATATAACAAAATAACACAGTAAAACGTGTATATTTAAGAATTTGAGAAAACAACCCCGTAAAAGTAGTGTAATTGCGAGTTTGAGAAAACAGCCTTGTAGAATAGGTAAATTTTTTTATATGAGAAAATAACCCCGTAAGATGGGTATATTTATAAATATTAGAAAAAATTCTGTAATACGGGGGTATTTATCAATCGGTGAAAATAACCCCGAAATTTTAGTATATTTGTGTGTAAGAGAAAACAACCCCTTAAATGGGTTAATTTTAGAATATGAGAAAACAACCTCATAATAGGGATATATTTGTCGATTTAAGAAAATAATCCCGTAAAACGTGTATATTTATGAATTTGAGAAAACAACCCCGTAATAGTGATAATAATTTAATATGAGAAAACAACCCCATAAAAGTGATATATTTATCAATATGAAAAAATAACCCCGTAAACGTGTATATTTATGAATTTGAGAAAACAACCCCGTAATAGTGATAATAATTTAATATGAGAAAACAACCCCATAAAAGTGATATATTTATCAATATGAAAAAATAACCCCGTAAACGTGTATATTTATGAATTTGAGAAAACAACCCCGTAAAAGTAGTGTAATTGCGAGTCTGAGAAAACAGCCTCGTAGAAGAGGTAAATTTTTTTATATGAGAAAATAACCCCACAAGATGGGTATATTTATAAATATTAGAAAAAACCCCGTAACATGGGGATATTTAACAATCGGTGAAAATAACCCCGTAATTTTGGTATATATATATGAGTATAAGAAAACAACCCCTTAAATGGGTTAATTTTAGAATATGAGAAAACAACCCTGTATAGGGGTATATTTGTCGATATAAGAAAATAACCTGGCAAAACGTGTATATTTATGAATTTGAGAAAACAACCCTATAATAGTGCTAACAATTTAATATGAGAAAACGACCCCGTAAAAGTAGTATATTTATCAATATAAGAAAATAACCCCGTAAAACGTGTATATTTTTGAATCTGAGAAAACAACCCCGTAAAAGTAGTGTAATTGCGAGTCTGAGAAAACAACCTCGTAGAAGAGGTAAATTTTTTAATATGAGAAAACAACCCCGTAATACGGGGATATTTATCAATCGAAGAAAATAAACTCGTAATTTTGATATATTTGTGAGTATGAGAAAACAACCTCTTAAATGGATTATTTTTAGAATATGAGAAAACAACCGGTAAAAAGGACATATTTGTCGATATAAGAGTAACGCCCTAAAACGTGAATATTTATGAATTTGAGAAAATAACCCCATAATAGTGCTAATAATTTCATATGAGAAAATGACCCCGTAAAAATGTTATATTTATCAATATAAGAAAATAACCCCGTAAAAGTTGTATATTTATGAATCTGAGAAAACAACCCCGTAAAAGTATTGTAATTACGAGTCTGAGAAAATAGCCTCATAGAAGGAGTAAATTTTTTAATATGAGAAAACAACCTCGTAATACGGGGATATTTATTAATCGAAGAAAATAACCCCGTCATTTTGTTATATTTGTGAGTATGAGAAAACAACCTCTTAAATGGATTATTTTTAGAATATGAGAGTACAACCCGATAAAAAGGATATATTTGTCGATATAAGAGTATAACGCCCTAAAACGTGTATATTTATGGATTTGAGAAAACAACCCCATAATAGTGCTAATTATTTAAAATGAGAAAACGATCCCGTAAAAGGGGTATATTTGTTAATATGATAAAATAACCCCATAAAACGTGCATATTTATGAATCAGAGAAAACAACCCCGTAAAAGTGTAATTGTGAGTCTTAAAAAACAGCCTCGTACAAGGGATAAATTTTTTAATATGAGAAAACAACCTCGTAAGAGGGGTATATTTATAAATATTAGAAAACAACCCTATAAAACGGAGATATTTATCAATTGGAGGAAATAGCCCCGTAATTTTAGTATATTTATGAGTAAGAGAAAACAACCCCTTAAATGGGTTAATTTTAGAATTTGAGAAAACAACCCCATAATAGGGTTATATTTGTCGATATAAAAAAATAACCCTGTAAAACGTGTATATTTATGAATCTGAGAAAACAACCCCGTAAAAGTAGTGTAATTGAGTGTCTGAGAAAACAGCCTCGTAGAAGAGGTAAATTTTTTCATATGAGAAAATAACCCCGTAATATGGGAATATATTTATCAATCGAAGAAAATAACCCCATAATTTGGGTATATTTGTGAGTATGAGAAAACAACCTCTTAAATGGATTATTTTTAGAATATGAGAAAACAACCCCGTAAAAAGAATATATTTGTCGATATAAGAGTATAACGCCCTAAAACATGTATATTTATGAATTTGAGAAAACAACCCCATAATAGTGCTAATTATTTAATATGAGAAAACGATCCCGTAAAAGGGGTATATTTGTCAATATGATAAAATAACCCCATAAAACGTGCATATTTATGAATCAGAGAAAACAACCCCGTAAAAGTGTAATTGCGAGTCTTAAAAAACAGCCTCGTAGAAGGGATAAATTTTTTAATATGAGAAAACAACCTCGTAAGAGGGGTATATTTATAAATATTAGAAAACAACCCTATAAAACGGAGATATTTATCAATTGGAGGAAATAGCCCCGTAATTTTAGTATATTTATGAGTAAGAGAAAACAACCCCTTAAATGGGTTAATTTTAGAATTTGAGAAAATAACCCCATAATAGGGTTATATTTGTCGATATAAAAAAATAACCCCGTAAAACGTGTATATTTATGAATCTGAGAAAACAACCCCGTAAAAGTAGTGTAATTGCGTGTCTGAGAAAACAACCTCGTAGAAAAGGTAAATTTTTTAATATGAGAAAATAACCTCGTAATACGGGAATATATTTATCAATCGAAGAAAATAACCCCATAATTGCGGTATATTTGTGAGTATGAGAAAACAACCTCTTAAATGGATTATTTTTAGAATATGAGAAAACAACCCCGTAAAAAGAATATATTTGTCGATATAAGAGTATAACGCCCTAAAATATGTATATTTATGAATTTGAGAAAACAACCCCATAATAGTGCTAATTATTTAATATGAGAAAAGGATCCCGTAAAAGGGGTATATTTGTCAATATGATAAAATAACCCCATAAAATGTGCATATTTATGAATCAGAGAAAACAACCCCGTAAAAGTGTAATTGCGAGTCTTAAAAAACAGCCTCGTAGAAGGGGTAAATTTTTTAATATGAGAAAACAACCTCGTAAGAGGGGTATATTTATAAATATTAGAAAACAACCCCGTAAAACAGAGATATTTATCAATTGGAGGAAATAGCTCCGTAATTTTCGTATATTTATGAGTAAGAGAAAACAACCCCTTAAATGGGTTAATTTTAGAATTTGAGAAAACAACCCCGTAATAGGATTATATTTGTCGATATAAAAAAATAACCTTGTAAAACGTGTATATTTATGAATCTGAGAAAACAACCCCGTAAAAGTAGTGTAATTGAGTGTCTGAGAAAACAGCCTCGTAGAAGAGGTAAATTTTTTCATATGAGAAAATAACCCCGTAATATGGGAATATATTTATCAATCGAAGAAAATAACCCCATAATTTGGGTATATTTGTGAGTATGAGAAAATAACCTCTTAAATGGATTATTTTTAGAATATGAGAAAACAACCCCGTAAAAAGAATATATTTGTCGATATAAGAGTATAACGCCCTAAAACATGTATATTTATGAATTTTAGGAAATAACCCCACAATAGTGCTAATAGTTTAATATGATAAAATGACCCCGTAAAAATGGTATGTTTATCAATATAAGAAAATAACCCCGTAAAAGGTGTATATTTATGAATCTGAGAAAACAACCCCGTAAAAATATTATAATTGCGAGTCTGAGAAAATAGCCTCGTAGAAGGGGTAATTTTTTTAATATGAGAATACAACCCCGTAATACGGGGATATTTATCAATCGGAGAAAATAACCCTGTAATTTTGGTATATTTGTGAGTATGAGAAAACAAATCCTTAAATGGGTTGATTTTAGAATATGAGAAAACAACCCCGTAAATGGGGTATATTTGTCGATGTAAGAAAATAACCCAATAAATTGTGTATATTTATGAATTTAAGAAAACAAACTCATAATAGTGCTAATAATTTAATATGAGAAAACAACCCCGTAAAAGTGGTATATTTATCAATATAAGAAAAAACCCCGTGAAACCTGTATATTTATGAATTTGAGAAAACAACCCCGTAAAAGTACTGTAATTGCGAGTCAGAGAAAACAACCTCGTAGAAGAGGTAAATTTTTTAATATGAAATAACAACCCCGTATTACGGGGACATTTATTAATCGGAGAAAATAACCCCAAAATTTTGGCATATTTGTGAGTATGAGAAAACAACCCCTTAAATGGGTTAATTTTAGAATATGAGAAAACAACCCCGTGAAAAGGGTATATTTGTTGATATAAGAAAATAACACCGTAAAATGTGTATATTTATGAATTTGAGAAAACAACCCCATAATAGTGCTAATAATTTAATATGAGAAAATGACCCCGTAAAAGGGGTATATTTGTCAATATGAGAAAATAACCCCATAAAACGTGCATATTTTTGAATTTGAGAAAACAACCCCGTAAAAGTGTAATTGCGAGTCTTAAAAAACAGCCTCGTAGAAGGGGTAAATTGTCTAATATGAGAAAACAACCCCGTAAGAGGGGTATATTTATAAATATTAGAAAGTAACCCCATAAAACGGAGATATTTATCAATTGGAGAAAATAGCCCCGTAATTTTGGTATATTTGTGAGTAAGAGAAAGCAAAACCTTAAATGGGTTAATTTTAGAATTTGAGAAAACAACCCCGTATTAGGGGTATATTTTTCGATATAAGAAAATAACCCCGTAAAATGTGTATATTTATGAATTTGAGAAAACAACCCCATAATAGTGCTAATAATTTAATATGAGAAAACGACCCCGTAAAAGTGATATATTTATCAATATAAGAAAATAACCCCGTAAAACGTGTATATTTATGAATCTGAGAAAATAACCCCATAAAAGTAGTGTAATTGCGAGTATGTGAAAACAGCCGCATAGAAGAGGTAAATTTTTTAATATGAGAAAACAACCCCGTAAGAAGGGTATATTTATAAATATTAGAAAAAACCTTGTAATACGGGGATATTTATCAATCCATGAAGATAACCCCGTAATTTTGCTATATATATGAGTATGAGAAACCAACCCCTTAAATGGGTTAATTTTAGAATATTAGAAAACAATCCCGTAATAGGGGTATATTTGTCGATATAAGAAAATAACCTTGCAAAACGTGTATATTTGTGAATTTGAGAAAACAACCCCATAATAGTGCTAATAATTTAAGGATAGAATAAAATTGCTTTTAAGTAGAAGGGTAGACGAAAAACACAAAAGAAAGGAAGGATGCAAGCAATAGGTCTAGGTTCGCTAGTGCGAGTCTTCATAAGTCCTCAAAGTTCTTGAAAGAACCCATATCTCAATTCTCTACAAGGTAGAAAACTGAGATAATATGCTCACTAGGCTTAAATATTCAGTTGCATGCAATTTTTATAATCCGAAACCCTCATTTCATAAGAAGAAGAAACTATAAGCTAAATTTGAATAAATAAATAAATAAAGATGAATAAACTAAAGTTAAATCAAGAACCAGAGAGGAGTTAGCTGGCCAACAACTCTCATAGTTCCAAATTTTATGAGCCAGCCTAACGAAAGAAAGGAGAAATTCACATTGGCCTACCTAATAACATTCCGAACAAATTACTTCATTATATGCATCCCAAACTTAAGAATTATACGCATTCCCGCTTGGATTAATTGAAAGCAACATGATTTCTCTATCGCGCGGGTGGATTTGCTTCATGTTCCAATGCCACCGGTGACGCTTGTTAATTACATTTCTATAATCCTTTAATGAAAACAAGAAAAAATTTGCATAGGCGTACCTAGTGACACTCCAACCCAGTTTACTTCATTATATGCCTCCCAAATATCAAAATGGGCGTATTCTCGCTTCTTTTAATCGAAGGGAACATGATTTCTCCCTTACGTAGGTGGATTTACGTCTCATACTGCTTGATCACCAAGTCACGATCCAATATCACCAGTTAAGCTTGTCAAATACACTCCCATGGTTCCTTAATAAAAACATGGAGAAATTCACGTGGGCGTACCTAATAACACTCTGGCCTAATATACTTTATTATATGCCTCTAAGCATCAAAATCCACTCATTCCCGCTTAGATTAATCGAAAGTAACATCGTTTCTCCATTATATGTGTAGATTTACATCTCATCCCGCTTGATCATTAAGCTAAGCCCCAATGCCACCGGTCAAGCTTGCCAAATGGGTTCCCATGATTCCTTACATCAATCCTTGTGACATCAGGAGTTCTCTTGTTTAGAGGAACAAGGAATGATGAAGACCCTAATGGTGTAAATCTTGAATCGGATAAATTGATTATTCCTAGATTCTTGTAGTTCCCTCTTTTCTCCAAATGATTCATCTCTAAATGATATTAATATTTGATCAGCTAATTTTCTTGCTTCACATTTGTCCAAGCATTGGATCAGTGCCTACGATTGCTACTTCCATGAGCTTTCACTCAACACCAGTGTTTATGCTCCCAAATAAAACCAAACCATCATACTATATAGAGATTAGAAAGAGAGGCACAAAAGAGATGAACAAAATGATTATATAGATAGGATTTTAGATCCAATAAGAAAAGACATCAAAAGTTTTTTGTTCTTTTCCATAATGCTAAGCATAAAATTCAAATAGAATTGATTTAAACGCAAGGGTAAACAAAGAACATAAAAGAAAGGACGTGAGCGATAAGTCTATGCTCGCTAGCATAAGTGTTGATAAGTCTGCAAAGTTCTTGAAAGAACCCGTAACTTGATTTTCTACAAGGTAGAAACTAAAATAATATGCTCATTAGCCTCAAGTATTCAGCTGCCTGCATCTTTTATAGTATGGAAGCCCTCATTCCATAAGAAGAAGAAACTAGAAAATAAATATGAATCAATAAATAAAGAAAGATGAATAAGCTAAAGTCATTTCAAGAACGAGAGAGGACTTGACTGGTCAACAACTTTGTAGTCTAAAATTTTATGAGCTAGCTTCATGAAAGCAAGTGAAAATTCATGTGGGCCTACCTAATAATACTCCGACTTAAATTACATCATTATATGCATCCTAAACATCACAATATAATATTACCACTTGTATTATGTTTGGATTAATTGCAAACAAATGATTTCTCTCTTACGCTTGTGGATTTACATCTTATCCTACTTGTTCATTAAGTTAATCCCAGTACCTCTGGTCAAGCTTGTCAATTGCATTACCATGACTCTTTATACCCATCCTTGTGTCATCAGGAGTCCTCATACCTAGAGGAACAAGGAATGATGGAGATCCTAAAGGGTGTAAATCCTGAATCAAAATATTAGGTGTGCCTTGATTCTCGGCATTCCCTCTTTCCTCCAAAAGATTCATCCGCTATCATATGGAGAATGATATCAATATCCGATCAACTAATTTTCTTTGTTCACATTTATCCAAGCATAGGATAGGTGCCTATAATTGCCGCTTATGCACTTTTTAAGTCAACATTCATGTTTATGCTTGCTAAATAAAACTAAACCATCATACTAGACATAGATTAGAAAGTGAGAAATAAAAAAACAAATGAATGAGAACATATATAGGATTTCGTACCCGATAAGGAAAGAAATTGCTAGTTCTTTATTCAGTTAAGCGTATTTTTCAAATCGAATTGATTTAAACACAAGGGTAGATAAAGAACACAAATGAAAGGAAGGACATGAGTGAAAAGTCTAAGTTCGCTACTGCGAGTCTTCATAAGTCCGTAAAGTTCTTGAAAATAGCCATAACTTAATTCTTTGCAAGGTAGAAAACTCAAATAATATGTTCACTTGCCTTAAATATTTGGTTGCATGTGATTTTCATAATGTGAAACCTCTCATTCTATAAGAAGAAACTAGAAACTAAATATTAATAAATAAATTAAGAAAGATGACTAACTAAAGTCAAATCAAGAATAGGAGAGGAGTTGACTGGCCAACAACTCTCGTAGTCTCAAATTTTATGAGCCAACTTAATTAAAAAAAAGAGAAATTCACATAGGCTTGCCTAATAACACTCCGAGCAAAATTACTTCATTATATGCTTCCCAAACATCAAAACACTCGCATTCCTACTTGTATTATGCCTAGATTAATCGAGAGCAATATGATTTCTCATTTACATGCGCAGATTTACATCTCATCCTGCTTGATGATCAAGGTGAGCCCTAACGCCACCGATCAAGCTTGTCAAATGCATTCCCATGATTTCTTATGTTAATCCTTGTGTCACAAGGAGTTCTAATGCTAGGAACAAGGAATGATGGAGACCCTAATGGCACAAAACCTGAATCAAAAAATTTGGTCGTGCCTAGATTCTCATCGTTCCCTCTTTTCTCCAAAAGATTCGTCTGATATCATTCGGAGAACAATATCAATACTTGATCAACTAATTTTCTTTCTTCGCATTTTTTCCTAGCATTAGATCGGTACCTATAATTTCCACTTCCACACGCTTTCACTAAAGACTTGTGTTTATGCTCTTCAAATAAAATCATAGCATCGTACTATACAGAGATTAGAAAAAGAGGCACAAAAGAGACAAGCAAAATGATTGCATAGCTAGGATTTTGAATCTGATAAGGAAAGAAATCAAAAGTTTTTTGTTCTTTTCTATATGGCTAAGCGTAAGAATCAAATCAATTTGATTTAAACGAAAGGGTAAATAAAGAACATAAAGGAAAGGAACCACATGAGCGATAAGTCTATGCACACTAGCGCAGGTGTTGATAAGTCTGCAAAGTTCTTGAAAGAACTCATAATTTGAATTCCTGAAAGGTAGAAAACTGAAATAATATGC
Organism: Ricinus communis; assembly: GCF_019578655.1. Classification (NCBI taxonomy): domain Eukaryota; kingdom Viridiplantae; phylum Streptophyta; class Magnoliopsida; order Malpighiales; family Euphorbiaceae; genus Ricinus; species Ricinus communis. The sequence continues at coordinate 11,831,245 of NC_063264.1, read as the reverse complement.
TCATTATACTTAAGTATTTAGTTGCATGCGACTTTTATAGTGCAACAACCTTATTCCATAAGAAGAACAACTAGAAGTTAAATATGAATAAATAAATAAAGAAAGATGAATAAACTAAAGTCAAATCAAGAACTGGAGAGGAGTTGACTAGTTAACAAATCTTGTTGTCCCAGATTTTAGAAACTAGCTAATAAATATAAGGAGAAATTCTCGTGGCCCTACCTAATAACACACCGAACAAATTACTTCATTATATGCATCCCAAACATCTAAAAACTCATATTCCAAATTGTATTATGCTTGGATTAGTTGAAAACAACATGATTTCTCCCTTACACGAGTAGATTTATGTCTCATCCTGGATGATCATCAAGTTAAGCCCTAATGCACTGATCAAGCTTGTCACTTGCATTCCCATGATTCCTTATACTAATCCTTCTGCCATCAGGTGCACTCGTGTCTAGAGTAAAAATGAATGATGAGATCTAATTTCTCAAAATCCTGAATCTAAATATTTGAGTGTGACTCGATTCTCGTCGTTCTCTATTTCCTCCAAAATATTCATCTGTGATTATTTAGAGAGTGATATCAATACTTTTTCATTCAGAGAATGATATCAATACTTGATCAAAAGAATGGAAGTACGTGCGTGATAAGTCTATATTCACTAGCGCGAGTGTTGGTAAGTCTGCAAAGTTCTTAAAAGAACCTATTACTTGATTTCCTGCAAGATAGGAAATTGAAATATTATGCTCACTAGCCTCAAGTATTCAGTTGCATGCAGCTTTTACAGTGTGAAAGCCCTCATTCCATAAGAAGAAGAAATTAGAAGCTAAATATGAATAAAGAAATAAAAAAGATGAATAAACTAAAGTCAAATCAAGAACTAGAGAGGAGCTGATTGGTCAACAATTCTCATAGTTCTAATTTTTAAGAGCCAGCATATGAAACTAAGGGAAAATTCATATGGCCCTACTTAATAAGATTTTGAACTAAATTACTTCATTATATACATCTGAAACATGAAAATGCTCGTATTCCCAATTGTAACTAAAGTGAAATCCACAATAAGAGAGAAGTTGAGTGGTCATCAACTGTTGTAGTCCTAAATCTTATGAGCCAGCGTAATAAAAATAAGGAGAAAATCATGTGGGCCTACCTAATAATACTCCGACCCAAATTACTTCATTATATGGTCAAAAACATTAAAACGCTTGCATTACCGCTTGTATTATGCTTGGATTAATTGAAAACAACTTGATTTCTCCATTATGCTTGTGGATTTACGTCTCGTCTTGCTTGATCATCAAGCTAAGCCCCAATACCCCTACTCAAGCTTGTTCATTATGTTACCATGAGTCCTTATGCCAATCCTAGTGTTATCAGGAGTCCTCGTGCCTAGAGGAATAAGGAATGATGAAGATTCCAATGGTTGAAATCCTGAATCATAATATTTAGGCATGCCTTGATTCTCGGCGTTCCCTCTTCCCGCTAATAGACTCGTCTGCGATCATTCGTAGATTAATATTAATACTCGATCAACTAATTTTTTTCTTCAGATTTACCCAAGCATTGGATAGGTGCCTATGATTTACCCTTCCACGCGCTTTAACTCAACACTCGTGTTTATGCTTGCCAAATAAAACTAAACCATCATACTAGACATAGATTATAAAGAGATAAATAAAAGAAACAAATGAATGAGAACATAGGTAGGATTACATATTCGATAAGGAATGAAATTATTCTCTTCCATGGCTAAGCGTAAGGATCAAATTGAATTGATTTAAACACAAAGGTAGACAAAGAACACAAAAGAAATGAAGGACGTGAACAATAAGTCTATGGTCACTAGTTCGAGTCTTTATAAGTTTGCAAAGTTCTTAAAAGAACCCATAATTTAATTATCCGCAAGGTAGAAAACTAAAATAATATGCTCACTAGCCTCAAATATTCAATTCCATGCAGTTTTCATATTGCTAAAGCCCTTATTCCATAAGAAGAAGAAACTAGAAGCTAAATATGAATAAATAAATAAGGAGAGATGAATAAACTCAAGTCAAATCAAGAATTGGAGAGGAGTTGACTGGCCAAGAACTCTCATTGTCCTAAATTTTATGAGCCAGCTTAACAAAAAAAAAATAAAAAATTCACGTTGGCCTACCTAATAATACTTCAGATAAATTAATTCAGTATATGCATCCCAAACATAAAAAATGTATGATTCTCGCTTGGATTTTTAATCGAAAGCAACATGATTTCTCCATCATGCGTGGATTTTCCTCTCGTTCTGCTTGATCATCAAATCATGCTCTAATGCTACCGGTGAAGCTTGTCAATTACGTTTCCATGATTCCTTAATGAAAATAAGGAAATTTCGCATGGGCGTACCTAATGACACTCCAAGCAAATTTACTTCATTATATGCCTCCCAAATATCAAAATGCGCGAATTCCCAATTGTTTTAATTGAAAATAACATGATTTCTCCCTTACGCGGATGGATTTATGTCTTGTGCTACTTGATCACCAAGTCATGACCCAATGCCATCGGTCAAGCTTGTCAATGGCATTCCTATGATTCCTTAACGAGAACAAAGGAAAATTTGTGTTGGCGTACTTAAACACTTCGACCCAATTAACTTCATTATAGGCTTGCTAAACATCAAAATACGCTCATTCCCGCTTAGATTAATCAAAAGTAACGTGATGGAGATTCCAATGGTGCAAATTATAAATCGGAATATTAGGGAACAACTAGAATCCTAGCACGCCCTAATATTCCGATTTAGGATTTGCACCATTGGAATCTCCATCATTTCTTGTTCTATTTCTTGTTCCGCTAGGCACGAGGACTCTGACATATGGATTAGTGTAAGGAATCATGGAAATGCAATTGATAAGTTTTACTGGTGGCTTTAGGCCGTAACTTGATGATCAAGTAGGACGACACACAAATCCACATGCGTAAGAGAGAAAACATATTACATTCAATTAATCCAAGAAGGAATTTGCGCATATTGATGTTTATGAGACATATGATGAAGTAATTTTAGCCAGAGTGTTATTAGGTAAGCCCACGCAAATTATTCCTTATTTTCGTTAAGTTAGCTAATAAGATTTAGGAGTAAGAGAGTTGTTAACCAATCAACTTGATATAGAACCTCCATGAATAAGCTTGAGAACCTCTTTCGAATTGTGGACCCCGAACATATTAACATGAAAACCCTAAGAACCAATTCGGTTCAACCCCTAAAAACTGTTAGAAAATATATTTCTTAGAAAGATGATCAAGAATTAGATTTTAGAAAACTTGTTCCTAAATCCCAATTTCAAAACACTCCACAAAAAGATGATCAATCTACTTGAATGTTTCTTAAGCATGCATTCTATACAAGAACACAAAGACAAAGCAAACAACTTTAAGGTTTAATAACCAATTATCATTCAAATTCAATTTCAACTTGATTCAAATTCGCACTAGCCTAATATAGGTCCTAGAAAACCTTAAATCTTAACTAATAAGGATTTGCATCTTATATAGATAAAAATAGCCTTCATAATAATTAGGCTAAAATACATGTGTGGCCGCCCATAATAAGCTGTATATAATCTCTAAGAAGAATACTAACTCATTATCAACTTGCAAATCTTTCACAAAAGTTGTTAGAGGAACTTTAGAATAAATAATACTTTCAATGCTAATAAACTCAACATGTTTAACTAGCTCAATATAGCATTGTAACTCCTTGCAACTTCCACTATCAACAATGACACTACATGCATTTCCTTGAACATGACACCTTGTATGGAACAAGTTGTTGATGAGCTATTTATTCAGCTACAATCTAAGGCAGTGAACCTATCGATGTAGACTAGCACTAATGGCAAGTATCAAGGTCATATTCTCGGGAAAGGGTGAGCTTAGAACTACTCAAGCGTCTTATGTTATCTAACCTTAAATAATAGTGACGAAGTTACTAATCTATGACTAGGTGCGAGCTAAATGATTAGCTAAATGCCAAGCAATCTACAAAGGTTTAGTGAAACAATCAAGGAAAGAAAGCAAACCCAAGGGGGACTTAAGCTAGTTCGATATTAGCAAAGTAAGAAATTAGATTGATTACCAATTGTGGTTATCCATGAGTGGATTCTAAATTGAATTCGAGTTCCCTTTCGAGAACACTGAATTCCTAAGCCTAAGAACCAAAACGACGGGATCTCTTCCTATGATTGATTTTTGGTTAGCTTTAAAATTAATCCACTGCTATTAAGAGTTGTTAATTCTTAATATGGCTAATTAATTACCCTTATCTCTAAGTGATCATTAACCAGGTCTTGCTATTCAAATTTCCAACTACTAAATGAATTTCTCAATTACAAAAAGCAATCTCAACAACTCAATTCACAACGTCTCATCAATAATGCAATATCTTATTAATACTGAAAGCAAGAAGAATACAAGCATTGATAATCAAAATCTTATAAAAATGAAATGCAATCCGACAAACAAAGGAACCCCAATTAGTTCAACAGCTCCAACTACTCATGCTAATGAATAAAACAAAATAAAGAACAAATGTAGAAGAGAAAATTGGAAACATGCACACCCTTTTTCTTCAAATCAGATGAACAGTCCTAACTCTCCAAATCTAAATAATGAACCTCGAATTGCCTCTTGAATGCCTTAAGATCCATTCTTGATCTTCAAAATGTGATGCTTGAACTATTGGAACCCGTCCTTCAATATGCGAAATGGTCTTCTGAAGTCGAACGTTGAAGTCTGGAAAGAGGTAGCTCGTGTGTGTATATGAGATCTAAGGTCAGAAAACTGACCCCCATAAAAGAAATCGAATTTGCCTATACAAATGTCTAAGAACGGCCAAGGTCAAGCCCATGCTGGTCAACACAGGCAGAGCCCAAGCTGTGCTCAACCTTCGAGTCCCAAAATTAATCCTTTACTCCATGACCTTACCCTCATTGGTGCTGAGCCACCACGGGCCGTGCTAGAGACCGTGGTGGCCTCGAAAACCGTGCCGAAAGGCCATATTTGAGGATCAAAGGTCAATGGTTCAGCACAGCCAGAGTCCAGGCCATGCTCAACCTCTGAGTCCCAAAATTAATCCTTTACTCCCTAACCATGCCCTCGCCGATGCTGACCTACCATAGGCTGTGCTGGAGACTACGGTGGCCTCAGAAACTGTGCCGAAAGGCCATATTTGAGGATCAAAGGTCAATGGTTCAGCACGGCCAGAGTCCAGGCCGTGCTCAACCTTGAAATTCTAGCCTTTGTTTAATTTTGATGGATTACGGTCCGTATTGGCACGTGTCGCCCTCAAATACTGATAATGTCCATCAATGATTACCTAAAACATGAAAGGAACCAAAACACAGGTGATTCTGGCATAAAACAAGATATGTATGCACAAAAATAGAAGTAATTAGGCATATAAACATGTGTAACACAATGCATATCAAATCACCCCACACTTGTGCTTTTGCTTATCCTCAAGCAATCAATAACTCAATACATATACAAGCAATAATCACCCCTCAAAATCCATGCTAAGGTTCACAACTTAACCTTATTCAATATATAAAGAATGAAACTCAAGTAGTTAAACAAATCATACAACTTCAAAGAAGAACTATAATAATACCATCTCGAAGTACAACTTATATAACAACTCAGCATTAAAGACTAAGAACCATTGCCTCACAAGGATCTCTCAAATCACTCATAGTGTTTATAGGTAAACTAGAAGATTCTGTCAATGCAGTTATACAAAACCTGTTTATCATAAGCTTGCTCATAAACCTCATGTTCGCTACTGCGAATAAATGAATACCAAAATCAAAGGTAAGAATATTTGGATAGAAGTGTAAGGAATACTAAAAGGTCATGTAATTATTTAGAATGAATGCTTCAGGAGCTGAATGCCAAATCAACAAAAGTACTCACTAAGCCTTATTTGAAGTAGAGGATGCTCAAAAGAACTGAATCCAAAAGAGAAAAGAGCTAAGAAAGAAGCACAATAAACACTTAACTAAATTATTTTTTTTAGATGCCACAACAGCTTACAAAGGGGCTGTATGGTTAATGATACAAACAAAGAGAATAGTTATACAATTTGGATTGAAGGGAGCATCAAAGAATGATTAAAAGGACTAAGTGAATTTATAACAGAATTAGGCACTATAACTCCATAAAAGAAGAAGCATATCACATAATTATTCAGCATACAGGGTAGAAGAAAAGAAAAATGTAGAGAATGGTATAAATGTAGTGTATAGGTGTAAATCATGAAGAAAGGTTAAGGCTCAAAACTGGATGATTAGTGGAAACAAAGGGTAAGCTTTTGGCCAAATGTGGTGAATCCTAAGTTGCCCAAATCATTTAATGGTATGCAAAAATTCATGTAACCTCAACAAGCATTACAGAGCAAGTTCTAGAAACAAAATTAAGTACAGTGCACATTCAAACAAGAAAGATCATGAGCATAATTGCAATGGATGCTCAAATTTTTGGTTCACAAAAGCTCACGTTTGAAATGGCTGAAATTTGCAATTGGTTCCCAAACTTATCAATTGAATCATCACATAAATGGTATAAGAGATTGGCATAATCAAAGTTCAAAGATAAAGGCTAGAAATTTGCAAAGAACTCAAGCAGCACCGGTTTAACCCGGCCAACGTGACATATTAAACACAGTGAAATTGCTTTCCAATAACAAAAATCGAGAGAGACAATCAATTACAAGTGTGTGAATTAAATTATTAATTATAAAAGAACAAACTAAGCTTAAACGACATGAAGAACATAGGTCCTAACATCCTAATAATATAGAACACTAGTGATAGCAATTTCAGACACATCCAAAAGTCATAGGAAAGAGAAGAGAACATGCGGTTTACCCACACCCATCCCACACTTGAAGAACACATTGTCCTCAGTGTAAAACGAAGTGGATACCCCGCAATGGGATGTACAAATAAAGAAAGCAAAATCAATAATATCTAGGTACAATGTAGAAAATAAAAATAAGATCTAGGGGGACTGCCCTGATCATCCGCCGAGGCTGGTGGAGTGGAAATTCGGTGGGTCCTCGGCAAGAGCTGAAAATGAAAAATAAAGAAATAATAGAAACTGAAAATAAATATTAAATAAAATATGAAAACTAAAACTAAAGAAAATGTTCCAAAACTAAAAAAAAGTTGGGGTGCCTCCCAAAAGCGCTTCTTTTTGTTTCTCGAGTCATTTAGCTGGACTTAATGATAACTCCCTGCATGTCCAGGTTTGACATATGCTGCTATTGAACTGCCAAGTTATGGATCCTTAGAATGTCAGCAATCCTCCAAGCAACCGCCATTAAGTACTTCCTTCGAGAGGGCAATGTCATTTCTCTCACCTAGGGTGTCAAGTCTGCTGCTGGAATGACAAGCTGCCCGTTATCCTCATCCATATGTGCATAATCAAGTCACCATGGAAGCTCTTTCAAATCGAGAACCAGCAGTTCCTCAAGTGATGGCCTCAACTTCTGCACACTTATCCTTTAAGAACTTCGCATACCTAGGCATCTACGAAATAACTTCAATAAAAGGTAAGTTCATATGCAGTTGTTTAAAAATATCCAGAATTTACCAAACTGCTACTCGACTTGCGCCTACTTTAATCTAGTAGGGTATGGAATTTTGGACTGGTATTCCCTAAGTGGAATCTCTTTTGCCTCTTCCTTCTCTAGTTCCTTTGCCTTGGTAGCTTCAATTTCCCTGCTTGAATCTACCTACGCATCAGCATTATTGTTAAAAATAGAAGAAGGACCAGGATCATACTTACCTGACCGCAACATTATTGTGTTCACATGCTCCCTCGAGTTGGACTTTATAGTTCTAGGCAGAGTCCCTAGCTGCCTCTAAGCTAACATCCTAGAAATCTGGCCTATTTGAGTCTCCAAATTCTGAATGGAGGCTTGCTGATTCCTAAGTGCACTGTCCGTCTGCTGGAACCTATTGTCAGTAGAGGACACAAACTTCATCACTAACTCCTCGAGATTGGGCTTCTTCTCCTGAGGTGGAGGTAGTTAGGATGGACTAGCCTGCTGCTGGGGCTGTTGCTGATGCAATCTCTGAAAACCTAGTGGTCCCTGTTTCCTCCAACCGAAATTGGGATGATTACGCCAACCTGGGTTGTATGTGTTGCTATAGGGATTGTTCTGCTGTCTAGGTGCATTACCCATATAGTCTACGTTTTCAAGGTCAGCAAAGACAATAGAGGATGGAAAAGGAGAAGAAGTGGAAAGTGAAGCAAACATACCTCCCGCATTACAGTTTGCACCGTAGTGCGGGCCACCATAGAACTTGCAGCTTATCTCTGTTGCATGAACCGGTATCTGGAGTTGGTCTATTTTCTTAGCCAAGAGCTCCACCTGAGCTGTTAAGGCTACTATAGAATCTAACTGGTTAACCACTCCCTGCTTAACTGGCCGACTCCTAGAGGATTGCTATTGGTAGTTGTTCATGGCCATCTCCTCTATCAAATTTTGTGCTTGCTCCGGCGTCTTACTGTTCAGGGCCCCACCTGCTGCAGCATCTACCATCTGCCTAGTACCGAGGTTCAAACCGCTATAGAAAGTCTAAACCTGCATCCATACTGGTAATCCGTGGTAGGGGCAACATCGAAGCAAGTCCTTGTACCTCTTGCAGGCATCATATATTCTCTCGTCATCGAACTGTACAAAAGAATATATGTCATTTCTCAATTTAACAATTTTAGTAGGAGGAAAGTACTTATATAAAAAAATTTTCAGCCAAAGAACTCCATGTCGTAATAGTTTTGGCTGGGAGTGACTGCAACTATCTCTTCGCTCGGTCCCTCAATGAAAAAGGAAACAGTCTTAACCGAATGGCATCATCAGTCATTCCATTTACCTTGAAGGTATCAAAGATCTCCAAGAAGTTGGCTATGTGAGCGTTTGGGCCCTTGCTCGGCAGTCCCCTAAATTGCACACTATTCTGGATCATTTATATCACGTTCAACTTTATCTCAAAGTTATTGGCTGCCACAGGTGGTCGCACTATACTCATTTGTGTCCCTGCAAGAGAAGGTTTAGCAAACTCATACATTGTCCTATTTTCATCCGCAGCCTGGTTATTGTTGTTGTCTCCCATCTCTACTGGTCTATTTGCAGGGGCTTCAATCTCTATATGTACTTCCTCAAAAGACAGAGGGATCACTATGGTTCAACAAGAGGGTCTACAGGAGTAGAATTAGAGCTCCTGGTCATAAACTACCTAAAATTAAGAGGCATCAACAAAAGAACACATAAATGAATATAAGAATAAGGAATCAAAAGAATCAAAAGACAGAAAAAATGGCTAGAGTAACACAAGAACAAATTCACTCTAGTTCACACAAAGAAAGTCTCCCTGGCAACGACGCCAAAAACTTGATGAGCTATTTATACAGCTACAATCTACGGCAGTGTACCTATCTATGCAGACTAGCACTAATGGTGAGTATTAAGGTCGTATTCTCGGAAAAGGGAACTACTCCAGCATCTTATGTTATCTAACCTTAAATAATAGTGATGAAGTTACTAATCTATGACTAGGTGCAAGCTAAATGATTATCTAAATGCCATGCAATCTACAAAGGTTTAGTGAAACAATCAAGGAAAGAAAGCAAATCCAAGAGGGACCTAAGCTAGTTGGATTTTAGCAGAGGTAGAGGTTAGATTGATTACCAATTGTGGTTACTCGTGAGTGGATTCTAAATTGAATTCGAGTTCACTTTCGAGAACACCAAATTCCTAAGCCTAAGAACCTAAACGACGGAATCTCTTTGTAACGATTGATTTTTTGTTAGCCTTAAGATTAATCCACTACTATTAAGAGTTGTTAATTCTTAATCCGGCTCATTAATTACCCTTATCTCTAAGTGATCATTAACCAGGTCTTGCTATTCAAATTTCCAACTACTAAATGAATTTCTCAATTACAGAAAGTAATATGAACAACTCAATTCACAATGTCTCATGAATAATGCGATATCTTATTAATACTAAAAGCAAGAAGAATACAAGCATTGATAATCAAAATCTCATAAACATGAAGTGCAATCCAATAAATAAAGGAACCCCAATGGGTTCAATAGCTCTAGCTACTCATGCTAATGAATAAAATAAAATAAAGACTTTAGGCCTAACTTCGGTTCAAGACTCATTAATCTAATTCGGTTTATTGGGCTTGAATGAATATATCTAGGTTTAAAAAGATCAAAGAAGTTAAATTGGAGTATATGAAGACTTTAGGCCTAACTTGGCTTATGTTATGAGACCCATCTATATGACTTTTATAAATTAGGGTTTTATGGCTCATTATGGGCGGCCACCCATTTATTTTAACCTAATTAGGATTTTGTTTAAGTTATCTCTTTTAGTTAGGAAGGTTATCTTTATCCTATATGAGATGTAAATCCTTATTAGTTAAGATTTAGAGTTCTCTGAGGCCAATATAAGGCTAGTAAGAAATTTTGATGTAAGGTTAAAGTTGAATTTGAATGATAATTGGTTATTAGACCTTAAAGTTGTTTGTTTGTCTTAATGTTCTTGTGTAGAATGTATGCGTTAAGAAACATACAAGTAGATTGATCATCTTCTTCTAGAGTATTTCGAAATTGGGATTTAGGAACAAGTTCTCTAAATTCTAATTCTTGATCATCTTTCTAAGAAATCTATTTTCTAACCTTTCTTAGGGGTTGAACCGAATTGGTTCTTAGGGTTTTCATGTTAATATGTTAGGAGTCTGCAATTTAAAAGGGGTTCTCAAGCTTATTCATGGAGGTTCCATATCAAGGAGTCCTCGTGCCTAGAGGAACAAGGAATGATGGAGATCCCAATGGTGCAAATACTGAATCAGGATATTTAGGCATGCCTTGACTCTCGTTGTTCCCTCTTTCCTCCAAAAGATTCGTTCATTATCGTTCGTTTGTTCGTTATTATTCGTTCGTTATCATTCGTTAGTCCTCAATACTCGATCAACTATTTTTCTTTGTTCACATTTGTCTAAGCATTGGATAGGTGCCTATGATTACCACTTCTATGCTCTTTAAGTCAACATTCATGTTTATACTTGCCAAATAAGACTAAACCATCATACTAGACATAGACTATAAATTGAGAAATAAAAGAAACAAATCAATGAGACCATATGTAGGATTTCGTATCCGATAAGGAAAGAAGTTACCAGTTCTTTATTCTCTTCCATGGTTAAGTGTATGGATCAAAACGAATTGAATTAAACATAATGGTAGACAAAGTACACAAATTAAAGTAAGGATGTGAGTGACAAGTCTATGTTCACTACTGCAAGTCTTTACAAGTCCGCAAAGTTCTTGAACAAAGCCATAACTTAATTCTTTCCAAGGTAGAAAACTGATATAACTCCATATGTTATTATCTAGGTATAAAACGTCTTTTCATGATGGTTTTGAGAGCATGACAAGTATCAATAGCCTCTTCCATGTTTCTTTTCCTACTCACCACCAATTGATCCCACCACACTATTGCATATTTAGAAAATTGAGTAATCATTGACTTTACCTTCTTTTCCTCAGAAAAGTTATGATAATCAAAGATAAGGTCTACTCGCTTTTCCCACTGCAAATATACCTCAAGATCTGATTTGCTTAAAAATGTAGGAATCCTAAGTTTCATACTACCCAAACTTCTATCCAGATCATCATTATACCAATAGTAACCACCAAACTCACTTCCACGATTCCCTCTACCCATTGCATTGTTTCGACCTCACCTAGCTCCTCTACTCATGCCATGCCCAACACCCATAATTGTGGCATTATCATCATCATTATAGCCTAGATCTAAATCTTCCTCATTGCCTACCAAGTTTTGCCTATTGTTTCCTACACGAGCATTAGCATTAATTTTCTCTAATATGGCTCTTTGGTTGGCTCCCATGTCTAATTGTATCCTATCTATAGCCTCATTGATGTTCATTATACTTCGTTGCACTCTTTCATTTTTATACATTTGTGCCACAGATATGCCATGATTAAGTTGAGGCATATTCTCCTCTATCCCACCTCCATTAGAGGTATTTGACATTGCTACAAGAAAAAGTTAGTATGCAAAAATAAGATTAAAAATATTAGCTACTCACCAATCGCACTGTTATGTATTTACTCTCTAAAAATGAGGGTTTGCTCTCCTGTTCACACACAATAATGTTAATACTCAAGGTTGAAACTCACACCACTCGGCTTAGTCTCAAGTGTTCTTATGTGAATCAAGAACTCACACACAAAGTTTCAAACTATACAAGCAACAGACAAAAAATCAAGCTTTAAAAGACTAGTTCAAGCAAGCAAGTAAATCAAGAATTAAAGCAAAACAACAATGAAATCGAGAAAAATAGGAGTCAAAAATAAAAGAAAACTCAAAAAGATTCAAAAGACATGTGAAAGAATGAACCTAAGATGTAAAGATTTACGAAAAATTGTTCAAGAATCTTGAATTCTAAACCAAACAGTAATAAGAATAAGAGTTTAGTGTTCAAGAATGTTAAAAAGCTAAAAAAGATTCAAAGAAAATGAAGAAGAAACAATCTAAGATGTAAAAATTCATGGAGATTCGTTCAAGATTGGAAGTTACCTATATGATCATCAAGAATGCCAAATCTGCTCAATCTTGAAGAGAAAATGAAAACAAGAATTTGAAAAGGGAAAGAACAAAAAATAATGAAGGAAAATCACCCTAGAAACATGTGTATAAGTATCAAAAAACAATAGCAGAGAATATTAGATAGTTCTCTATAAGTCAGCCACCTATTCCTTTGTAAATACATATATTCCTTTCAAGATATAATGTATCTAGCTTCAGAATCCTTTAAGGATTAGGAAACCTATAAATTCCAGCAATGTTATGACTCATAACAACCCTAATATCATCATGAAATATGAAATTCAAATTCCTTATTACCAACTGAAATAATATACTCATTAGCCTTAAGTATTTAGTTGCATGCGGTTCTGATAGTGTGAAAGCCTTCATTCAATACGAGGAAGAAATTAGAAGCTAAATATGAATATAAAAATAAAAAATGAATAAACTAAATATAAATCCAGAATTAGAGAGGAGTTGACTGGTCAATATCATCAGGTGCGCTCATGCCTAGAGGAACAATAAATGATGAAGATCCCATTGGTAAATATCCTGAATCAGAATATTTGGGCGTGCCTTGATTTTCATTGTTCTCTATTTCCTCCAAAATATTCATCTGTGATCATTTGGAGGATGATATCAATACACTATCATTCAGAGAATGATTTCTATACTTGATTAAAAGAATGGAAGGACATGAGTGATAAGTCTATGCTCGCTAGCACAGTTGTTGCTAAGTCCACAAAGTTCTTGAAAGAACCCATTACTTGATTTCTCACAAGGTATAAAATTGAAATATTATTCTCACTATCCTCAAGTGTTCGGTTGCATGCGGTTTTTCTAGTGTGAAAACCCTCATTCCATAAGAAGAAAAAACTAGAAGCTATATTTGAATAAATAAATAAAGAAAGATGAATAAACTAAAGTCAAATTAAGAACTAGAGAGTAGTTGATTGGTCAACAATTCTCATAGTTCCAATTTTTAAGATCCAGCATAATGAAAATAAGGGAAGATTCGCGTGGCCCTACCTAATAACACTGCGAACCAAAGTACTTCATTATATGCATCCCAAACATCAAAATTCTCATTCCCGATTGTGACTAAAGTGAAATCAACAATAACAGAGGAGTTAACTAGTCAACAACTCTCGTAGTGCCAAATTTATGAGCCAGCTTAAATAAAATAAGGGAAAATTTGTGTGGGCCTACCTAATAACACTCCGACACAAAATTACTTCATTATATGGTCCTAAATATTAAAATGTTCGAATTATTGATTGTATTATGCTTGGATTAATTAAAAACAACTTTGTCACGACCCAATCTGTGGGCCCGTGACCGACACTAGGGAATGGGTAGACTTAAGGCCACCAAATCCCGTAGTAAGCCTGACCATTCACTAACTCAATCAAATTGCAATCCGGATTCAAACCATTAGCACTATTCCATAATTAACCTTTAACCATTAGATACTACATTTTAAATTTGGTCTGCCAGCATAAACAGGCAAGACCTGAATTTACATGTGATTACAAAATGATAAGTCTGAAATTTCTATTACAGAGCTTCTAAAATTTTAAAAGTCAAACATACATTAACCCGAAGATGAAGGAATCGGGTTGCTAGAGGAAAAGAACTACAGAAAAACTAACACCTGAAAAATAGTTAAATTGAGACTGTCAGTCTCGAGAGTGAGTTAAAATCATATATAAAAAATGAATACAACCACTTCAATAAAACATTCGTTTAATTAAAATAAAATACTATGTCATGCCAAAAACTCGTTTCATGCATGCTTCTATAAAATAAATTTTACATAATACGGGACGAGTATCTCAGTAGAATCCTAACTCCCAATGCTAACAATCTCGGCTCTCTCATTCTAACAGAACTGGCGCCTAGAGAGTGAAGCTTGACCAGGATCCTTAAATCCAGTCTGGTCACTTAAATTTCCAATAAAGTCAGCGCCCAGAGAGCAATACTCGACCAGGGACCTTTACTCTAGCAAACACACTCTACTCAACCGAGAGAGTTAAACTCGACCAGGGCAAGTCCTAAATCATTCTTCCACTACCTGACTCAGATTCATACAGGTGCGCATGCAGTCCTGATGTAACCCATCAGGTGGCATGTTCTACTGCCGTCTCATCCCGAGTCATCATGCAATCATAAAAAATCAATGATGAAGAAAATGATAATATATGAATAACAAATAAATGAATAATTTAAATCTATAATCAATTAATCACAATTGCTATTTAAAATCTGCACATGACACATGCATAACAGATATATGACTTTAACTCACAGTTCTAACGACCTCCTAGCTCTACTCTGATGCCTTAGGTGGAGCGAGTTGAAATGACAGATTATCTATTCATGGGAACAATTCAATCAATAAAAGTGAAACATTTAATAAATATCCCTAGGCCTAGACTCCTAGGACTGACCGCCTAAGAATTTAGACTTAGATAAGTTCTCCCGAAAGTTCGGCAGAACCTCCCCTAAATACGAATGTCTACCTCCCGTACAACGAGTCTAGGACCTGCCAGAAAACACTTCTAATTTCTCAACAATATTAACGGGAGTCGGGCCACCAAGGCTTCATTATTTTCCTTGATCTGCCGCTCATCACATATCACAATTATTGGAAGATGGTCCAATATACTATTTATTTCGAATACAATCCTCACATAATTTTTCTAATGCTCAATACAATAATTAAACACATAATTTTTTTCAACAAATTCTAAAATCAACGGGCTAGAGAATTACCGAGACGCTTGATCACTCGATCAACTCGTCTCTAGTCGCACCTACGGACTCAAGATAATGCACTCATGATGATTCCAACAGCCGATCCTTCGATTTGACCCCAATCATTCGGAGAAATTTACGGACGATCTCAACCGTTGATTTTCAAACGGAGTCCTATCGCTGTGAAACTGGTGCCACTGGAAAGCATGAGCTTAGGGGAATCCTGATATGCCTTCTGATTGGCTAAAGCTTGCCGGAGACGGCCGGAAAAACCTAAAATTCCGGCTGCCTTCACCTCGCCGGAACTCTTTCCTCTAGCCACCATTGTCGACGCCGCTACTCCCAAAAGAAAGCTCTCAACTCATCCATCATTTTAAGACTGTCACGACCCCACCCGTGGGCCCGTGACCGGCACTAGGGAATGGGTAGGCTTAAGGCCACCGAAACCCGTAGTAAGCCTGACACTCACTGATTTAAACAAATCTCATCTCAAATTAATATTATTAAAGCCACAAATTATCTTAATAGCTACATTCTACATAAATACTTCGGTCTGCCAGAAAAACTAGGCGAGACCTGAAACTCAGAAAATTTACAACTGATACATCTACTATTACTACTGCGGAGAATCTAAGATTTACCAATTTACATACCAAATCAAATACATCACCCGATGATGAAGGAGTCGGATTCTTGAATAAGAGTCGCGGGAGAACTAACGGTCACGAATCCGAAAAAACATAAATGGAGTATCGGTCTAGAGTGAGTTAAAATCAAATAATCTAGGGACTATTGCTTCTTCTCGGAAAACATAGATTATTCAAATCGATATATGAAACCATACTATAATCATACCCTACTATTTCCTTCACATAAAATATTAATCATTAAAATCAAAATATCAACCATGCACGTAAATACAATCCATATTATAATCATACCATAATAAATAAATAAATGAATAAATAAAAATATATTTTTACTTTTACGGGACGAGTGGCTCAAGAGAACCCTAACCCCAAATTCTAATAGCCTTTTGGCTCTCTTAATCCAACAGTGCCAGAGAGCAAGCTCGATCAGGTCCTTACCTCCGACTGAACACTTGAATTCCAAATAAGCCGACAGAGCATCGCTCGATCGGGGACCTTAACTCCGGCAATCAATCGAACTCGACCAGAGAGCAATGCTCGATCAGGCGACAAATCCATAATAACCTTATATCCATGATCATTACCGGTGCGCACGCGGTCCTGATGTAACCCATCAGGCGGCATGTTCTACAAGCCACGTTTCCCAATTCGCAATCATCACATATAATAAATATCATTATTTGATGAACTCAACCAACACATATCGAAATAAAGATTAAAGATTTAAGGTAAAACAACATGCAATTTGTGAAGGGAAAAATAATAACGCTTATCTTATTATAACATACTAATAATAATATTTATATTATTTCAAATATTAATAATCAAGTGAAATCATTTATCTTGCAATACCAATAATCATATTAAGCACAAATTCTAAATAGCATATTAAAATCAGACTAGCAATAGCGCAAAGATTAAATGACTTTAACTCAATGGATTGGGCGACCTCCTAGCTCTGCTCCGGTGCCTCGGTTGAAGCGAGCCGAACAGACAGATCATCTAATCACGGAAAACAATTTATCAAAACCCTGAAACAATCGATTATTAATCCTAGGTCTAGACTCCTAGGACTGACTGTCTAAGAATCTCGACTCGGGAGAATTCTACCGAAAATCCGGCAGAACCTCCCCTACAACACGAACATTACCCCCCATAAAAACGGGTCCAGGACCTGCCAGAAGAACACTTCAAATACTTAACGATTCAAACAATAGGAGTCGGGTCCCCAAACTTCACTATTTCCCAACTCCGCCACACAGCACAAAAATACGACTATGGCAGGCCAACTGACAGACAAATATTTTTGACTCACAAATATCATCAAATACTCAATATAATCCAATAGACACAATTAAACCAAGAATTCCAAAATTAACGGGCCAAAGAAAAATTAAGGGCGCTCGATCGCTCGACTCGCTGATCCGAACACACCATCGAACTCACAACGCCGCGCTAAAGGTGATCGCCGCTTCCAATTTTTCGATCTGACACCCGATCATCTGGAGAGATTTGCGAACGATCTCGACCGTCGATTCGCAAACGAAGCCCGATCGCCATGAAACCAGTGCCATCGCGAAGCTTGAGCTGAGGAGAGTCGGGATACATCCTCCGATCATCCATCCTCCGCCGGAGCTCGCCGAAAAAGCCCAAAAACACGGCTGCTACCACTTCGCCAGAACTCTCTCCTCCGGCCACCAAAGCCGGCCGCGCCAAAGGAAGCTCTCCAAGGGAGGCCGATCGCCACCGAGATCGTGGAAGGCCGGAAGCCGGAGCTCGGAAGCCGCCACACGTCGCGCGATTCCGCCGCCTCCACCGCCACCATCGTGCTCGTTGATGTGCGCTCCTTAAGCGTCAACGCCCTCGGCCTGGCCTCCGGTCCGTCCACCATGGACGCCGACGCCTCTCTCTCTCCTCCCTTTCTTCTTTTTCCTTCTTTCTTTTCTCTCTCCCCGATTTCCATTCCTTTCAATATCGACATTTGACCCCTGAACTTTTCCTTATTGCAATTTGGTCCCTCAACTTTCTTAATTACTTACAATTTCATCCTGCAGAATTCCAATTTGACCCCCAAACTTCTTTTTAGCCTTTCAATTAAGCCCCTAACTATTTAATTTGGGCCAAAACCGAATTATTGAAAATACACAATTACAAAAATACCCATGACTGACATATTTATTTACAAAAATACCAAGCTCACAAATTTCCATTAAAACCCCATAAAAATAACATTATACTTTCAATCCTTATTCCCAAAATAATCCTCCAATTAAATCCTATACACAATTAAATTAAATAATCAATTTCCAACTCAAAATTTAATACTACTAATCAATTATAATACCAATTTTCTCAAAATTCTTTTATAAAAACATCCCTTACAATTTCTATCATAATTTTCCAATATATAATTTTATTTATATAAATATGCATTTGGGAAAATTTGAATAACCAAAATATAATCATTTCTCAAATAGTTTACTTGAATAAAAATAAAGCTAAAATTAACTTAAATAAAAACTCACTATTAAATATATAAAAAAAAAATTCCGGGTGTTACAAAGACCAACCTCACTGCCGTTTGACGCTGAAAATGCCACGCACGGTGTTGACAGCCGCTACCTCCCTATTTTTTTCTCTTTGCCGCACTACTGCCGACCCCTGCTGGCGCTGCTACCGCTGGCGCTAGCTCTTCCGCTAGCTATCGCCACCGTGTCAGCTCCCCGAGCTCGACTAGCCACGGATGGCAGCGCATCCCCTTCTTTCTTTTCTTTCTCTTATCACAAGTTGGTCCTCCAACTTTTTTATTCACCATTTAGTCCCTCAACTTTTTTAATTACTAACAATTTTCCCCTTCAAAATTCTTGTTTAACCCTTCAACTTTTCTTTAGCTTTTAATTAAGCCCCTAACCACTTCAAAACCCTATATTAAAATTATACTTTTAGCCCTTATTCTAAAATTAATTGTCATATTAATGCTAAATTTAATTAACTTAAATAATCAATTTGCTAACTATTTTTCAATTTAACCCAACATCATTTGCTAATTAAAATTTGTCATTTCCCAATAAATTCTTTTATAAAAAATATTATCTACTAGTTCTTTCATAACTTATAAATGTAGAATTTAATTTATACATTCATATGGGGAGAAAATTAAGTAACCAAAAAAATATAATTTATTCTCCAAAGAATTTACTTAGTTAATTTCTTGAAAACCAAACTAATTAGATATAGAAAAATAACTCTCTTATTTTTATATAGCATTCTCTTTTAAGTCATCCCTGTCACGACCCCACCCGTGGGCCCGTGACCGGCACTAGGGAATGGGTAGGCGTAAGGCCACCGAAACCCGTAGTAAGCCTGACACTCACTGACTTAAACAAATCTCATCTCAAATTAATATTAATAAAGCCACAAATTATCTTAAATGCTACATTTTACATAAATACTTCGGTCTGCCAAAAAAAAACTAGGCGAGACCTGAAACTCAGAAAATTTACAACTGATACATCTACTATTACTACTGCGGAGAATCTAAGATTTACCAATTTACATACCAAATCAAATACATCACCCGATGATGAAGGAGTCGGATTCTTTGAATAAGAGTCGCGAGAGGACTAACGATCACGAATCCGAAAAAAGCGATAAAAATGACCTTTGTCGATCTAGAGTGAGTTAAAATCAAATAATCTGGGGACTATTGCATTTTTCTCAGAAAACATAGATTATTCAAATCAGTATATTAAAATCAGACTTAGCAATAGTGCAATGATTAAATGACTTTAACTCACAGGTTTGGCGACCTCCTAGCTCTGCTCCGGTGCCTCGGTAGGAGCGAGCCAAACAAACTGACAATCTAGTCACGGAAAACAATTTATCAAAACGATGAAACAATTACAATAGATCCTAGTTCTAGATTCCTAGGGTTGTCTAAGAATCTCGACTCGGGAACTACTGAAAATTCGTGAACCTCCCCTACAACACGAACATTACCCCCCGTAAAAACGGGTCCAGGACCTGCCAGAAAAACACTCCAAATGTCCAACAATTTAAACAACGGGAGTCGGGTCCCCAAACTTCACTATTTCCCGACTCCGCCACACAGCACAAAAACACGACTATGGCAGGCAAACTGACAAACAATTATTTATGGCTCACAAATATCATCAAATACTCAATATAACCCAATAAACACAAATTTAAAATCAAGGATTCCAAAATTAACGGGCCAAAGATAATTACCGAGACGCTCGATCGCTCGGTCGACTCGCCTCGTGAGTCCGATCGGCGATCCGAACACACCATCGGACTCTGACGGCCGATGGCGATCCCTGCTTCCAATTTTTCGATCCGACACTTGATCGTCCGGGAGAGATTCGCGGACGATCTCGGCCGTCGATTCACAAACGAAGCCCGATCGCCACGAAACTAGTGCCATCGCGAAGCTTGGTGAGGAGAGTCGGGATACGTCCTCCGATCGTCCATGCTCCGCCGGATCTCACGGAAAAACCCAAAAGCGGCTGCCACCATTTTCTCTTTCCACCGGATCTTCCGTTTCCGGCCACCACCGCCGACACCGGCCGCCAAAACAAAGCCGAGGGCCGAGAGGAGTCGATCGGCACTCGACTCGGCCAACACCGCCGGCAAGCGGCCTTGAGGCCTTGCGCGATTTTTGCCAGACGTTCTCGGCCGCGCCCACGCTGCTCGCCAGCCGTCGCCTTCCTCCTCTTCTTCTTCGGCCATCACCCTCTCTCTCTCTCTCCCGATCTACTTTCTCTCTCCCCGATCCCATTCCTTTCAATATCGACATTTGACCTCTGAACTTTTCCTTATTACAATTTGGTCCCTCTACTTCTTAATTACTTACAATTTCATCCATCAAAATTCCAATTTAACCCCCAAACTTTCCTTTAGCCTTTCAATTAAGCCCTTAACTATTTAATTTGGGCCAAAACCGAATTATTGAAAATACACAATTACAAAAATACCCCTGACCGACATATTTATTTACAAAAATACCAAGCTCACAAATTTCCATTAAAACCCCATAAAAATAACATTATACTTTCAATCCTTATTCCAAAATAAATTTCCAATTTAGTCCTAACACACAATTAAATTAAATAATCAAATTCCAACTTAAAATTTAATACTACTAATCAATTATAATACCAATTTTCCCAAAATTCTTTTATTAAAACATCCTTTATAATTTCTTCCAAAATTTTCCAATATATAATTTTACTTATATAAATATGCATTTGGAAAAATTTGAATAACCAAAATATAATCATTTCTCAAATAATTTACTTGAATAATTTCTTAAAATTTCAAACTAATTGGGTATAGAAAATAACTCATTTATTTGATTAATATTAAATTTTTCATTAAATCATTTCAAATTAAACCCAATAATAATGAAGCTAAAATTAACTTAAATAAAAACTCATTATTAAATATATAAAAATTCCGGGTGTTACAATCCCAATTAAATTAATTAAAATAAAGTAAAATTAATCTAAATAAAAACTCGTTATTAATTATTAGTAATATTATTATTAAAAGAAAAATCCAGGTATTACAAACTTGATTTTTCTCTTATGCCTGTGGATTTACGTCTCATCCTGCTTAATCATCAAGTTAAGCCACAATTCCACTAGTCAAGCTTGTCAATTATATTTTCATGAGCCCTTATGCCAATCCTTGTGTCATCAGGAGTCATCGTGCCTAGAGGAATAAAGAATGATTGAGATTCCAATAGTGCAAATCCTGAATCACAAAATTTGGGTGTGCCTCGATTCTCGGCGTTCTCTCATCCACGATCATTGGTAAATTTATAATAATACTCTATCAACTAATTTTCTTTCTTCACATTTGTCCAAGGCATTGGATAGGTGCCTATAAATGCCGCTTCCAGCGCTTTAACTCAATACTCGTGTTTATGCTCGCCAAATAAAACTAAACCATCATACTTGCTTCTATTGAGGTTTTCTTATCCTTTGTGTTTTTTATTTCCTATCATTTAGTATCAGAGCTTGCTTCAATTGAGGTTTACTTATCCTTTGTGTTTTTTCCTATTATTTGGTATCAGAGCTTGCTTCAATTGAGGTTTGGTTATTCTTTGTGTTTTTGTATTTTATTTTCTAATTCTTCATCTTTTTCTTATTTCTTTTTATTGTGTGCCATAATTCTGTGTTTCAAAGTTGTCTCCTTTTTTTGTTTAATCTCTTTTGTTTTATTTTAATTCTAAATTTTTGTTATAAGAAAAAGAAAAAATTCGAAATTAAAAGAATTCGAGAATTGCAAAATTGAGGAAGCAAAGTTCTTTTCATTTTAGAATTATTTTGAGATTAAAGGGACCTAAAATGCGGCACTTGATTATTGTTCTTTATGTTAACTACTATTAAATTGGCCTTCCTAACATTTTGATATAGACCAGCCCTATTTCATTCTATTGAATTGCTTTGAACTAAAATTGGTTTATTTTAAATGATGCAGCTAAACACGACTAACAATCTACATGCAAGTGCAACTATCGAATATAATCTAGCTATGGCAAGTATCAATGTCATGTCCCACGGGAACTGAGAAGCTACTGCTACTATGCTATTTCTATTATCTAACCGATCAAAAGATGGTAAAGATCATTAACTAAAAATGAATGAGAATGCAAATGAAAACTAAATTTTAACGAAGAGGATGAAAGTCTGGCAAAGACAATGAGATGAGTTAAACCAATTGGGGATCCTTTTAGCTAGCCGGCTTAAAAATAATAAATTATGAATTGATTGATTAAGAATTCCGATCTGTGGATAATTTCTTAAAGGAATTGGACTCTCTCTCGAGTTAACCAATTCCTAATCCTAAAGATCTAAAGTTGGAATCTCTTCCTAACAATTGATTTTAGAATAGGATTAATCTCTAAATTACCACTAATAAGAATATCTAGTTATTATTCTAGTAAGTTATTACACTTATCTCTAAGATTCAAATCACTTAATCACACAAGCAGTTGTCCAGACTCAATTGAATTTCTCAATTACAAAGGAGTTCTCAAACTGATTCAACAATGAAGAAGAAACAATAGATTTTATTATACTTGAATGAAAACTATAATCTTAAATCAACAATTCAATCACTTAAGCACAAAACAAGCATAGCATGGCTAAAGAACAACCCTAAATGGGTTTAATAGAATTAGTTACACATGTTCATGATTAAACTACTACAATAATCGAATACAAAGTAGACAAGAATCAAAGAGAACATGAACACCGTTTCTCAAATGGTGAGATGCTATCATGTCTTGAATAACTCTAGATCCAATCTCTACATCTCAAGATCTCCTTCTTCTTTTCTTTGAATCTTCAATCCAATCCTCAAAAGCAGCTATATGGATGATGTTGAAGTGGAATTCAACTCCGTCTTCCTTTTCTTGATCGTCTAGAAGGTTGCTCTCAAGGTCTGTCTTGAATACCCTAAAGTTCTCTCTCTATCCTTTTTTCGTTGTGTCCCTACTCTCTTTCTTTTTCTTTTCTTTTAACTTAGGTTTTGGGATCTAACACGGTATGGATTTGGGCGGTGCTGGATCCATGCCATGTTGATCTAAAAGTGTACATTTTGGCCTTCTTCAGCATGTCTTGGATTTGGGTTGTGCAGCTCAGCACATGTCACTCTCGAAAGTCGTGTTGCAAATTGCTTCTTCTCACTATAGGTGAGGCATTTCAGCATGCTTTTTGACCCTAGCCATGCTCCTCAACACGGGCATGTTGAATAGGCTAATGTGCCCGATTCAACCGTTTCTTCCCGATTTTGGTATGATTTCTCTCTAACTTTGATGATATACCTAGGAAAACACTTGAGACATAAGGAAACTAAAACATGATGATTCTAATATAAAAACACATAATTTGCTCTAAAAATAACTTAAAATCAAGCATCCAAACATCTGTAATATCAAGGATATCAAATCACTCCACATTTAAGCTTTTGCTTATCCTCAAGCAATTAACAGTTTAGATCATAAATTTGCAATCAATCCTCCTTAAAATTCATGCACTGGATTACAATTAAGCAACATTCAATCTATCCCAAATTAAAACTCAACCAAAAACTAAACTAGCAATCTAAACAAGAGTAATTATCATGTTATTGTATGAAGAAATTAAACAATACATTCAACAACAAATATTCAAGAAACCATATGCTTTATAAGGGATCACTTTGTGAACTTGGTGTTTAAAAGGTAGTCATTAATCCCTCAACGCAATTATATTCAACTTATTTACCATAGGCTTGCTCATAAATCCCATCTCCGCTACTGCAAACAATCAAACATCACAATCAAAGGGTCTTAACAAGGATTGTAATGGGGATTAGGTTTAGGTACGAAGATTTGGAAGTGAGGTGTAAATAATTTTTGGACTTTTACAATGCCTTACCCACAATTTCACTCAAAAAGGACTAAAATGCCAAACAAAGATAATTAAATTCACTATAGTTCCCAAGTCTCTAAAACAAGATGCTCAAAGAGTGAAAAATGAATGAAAACTCAATAAAAGACTGTTTATTTGTGGTTTTTTTTAGCACTATAACAAAATTACTTTGGATTTGAAAGGAGCATCTAAACCAAAGATTTAAAGGACTTAGTGAATTCGAAGTACAAATAAAATCGGTATTTTACCTAACAACTCAATGAACACATTACAAAAATTCTAGAAATAGGGTAGGGATTGACAAATGAAAGGCTTAACAGAGTGTGATGATAAAGCAAAATGATAAAAATGAAGAAAGTGGATAGGCTCAAACTTGGCTAACTAATGGAAAATATTCACAAGTTGAATTTTGGCTACAATGGTGAATCATAAGTGCCCTTATCATTTCATAACATTTGATTATTCATGTGACCTCAACAAGCATTACCGAACAGGTTCTAGAAATAAGAAGAATACAATGCACACTCAAATAAGAAAAAAAGAGCATGTATGATGTATGCGCAGTTAGGTTCAAAAACTCACAATTAAGTGTATGCATTTGCATAAGGTGTCCAAATACCATCAATCAAATCATCTTTTAATCAATTTATACTCAAAACACAATAACTAATCAAATTCAAATTAATTAACTTAAAGAATGGGCAAGTAACACTAGTTTAATCCAACCACTATGATAGACTAAAAATTGCTCAATTGTATTCTAAAAGCAATAAACAACAAGGAGGAAAAATCTCATGCTCAAAATCATAACTATCAAACTTTTGAAGATAAACAAAAAGCTAATAAACATCATAAATATCCTAAATATATACATCATCAATAATACACTACATAACAATAAAAAAATATAAGAAAAAGAAAAGCCAAAACAATAGCTTATCCACCCCACACTTGAAGGTCACACTATCCGTGGTGTATAAAAGAGTTGGGAAGCCACATAATAAGTACACAAAAAAGAAAAGAGATAAATATGAAAAGATACTGCCCTACTCTTCCTGCTGAGCTGGTGGTGGTGGTGGAGGTGGTGCTGTTGGAAGAGGTGCATCATCGGCTGTTGGAGGTGGAAAAAATACTCATCAAAGTCAGCAAAGTCAAAATCATCCATCCTATTCTACTACAAGGATGCCTCTATCCTGTCTCCCTAGGCCAACTGCCTTTGTAGCAAATCTAGAATCTACCTCTGCGTCGCATCAAAGTGCTAGAATTGCGCTCTAACCTCCTGCTTGAACCTGTCGAGCCTGTCTATGTGTTGTTGCTGCATGTAGGTGATCCGATCAAATCTCGTAGTCAGCTCATCAATCTGCACACTAGATGGTCGAGGAGCTTATGAGGATGAAGGTCGAGAGGAGCCAGGAATATCTACAGTCTGGGGTGCTCCCCTTGCTCCTCCCTAGCTGCCCGGGCTATCAACAGAATAAGTTTGTACTCTAGCCCTAGAGGCCTTATCCTCCGGGTGATTATCCTTATATGATGCATAGTAGAGAGGCCAGCAAAGGTCATCTCGCCTAGCAATCCTGGTCACATAAGGTCCGAAATAGAAAAAAGTCTTCTTCGAGTCCCTAGTAACAGTCTTGCACTGCTCAGCTAACATATACCCTAGGTCCACCTTCCTCCTCTGATGCAGGGCCCATAAATAAAATACATCAGGCTGGGTGACCATTCCAAAACTGTCCCCTCTCCCTGTCAATGTATATGCGAGTAAGAAGTGAAGATAGCATAGGCCATCAGAGAGGCTGGATGCCTTGGACTTGCTCAGGTAGTAAGGCTCGTCCCCCACTGAGATGGTCTCCCAAGCCTTGTCAAAAGAAACTCCTGGGTTGTATAATGAACCTTTGAAATCATCTGACTCTATGGTCACCCGGTCATAGAGGCCAACTGTAACACCAAACTGGGAAATACTTATCATGCAAGTTTGCCCCCCTAACCGAAATGAAATGGCCACTGGCTGAGACCAATCCCTGATCTGCGTCTGAAAGAAGAAAGTGGAAGCAAACTCAAGTGTGAGCTCCTTGTAAGTGGGCTCCACAATGCTGAAGAAAGCCTCAAAAGGTGGAGTCTGAAGTAACTCTCGAACCTCAGTAGCTAGGCCGACTGTCTCTAATGCCTGTGAGTCGATGCATCTCCCACACCCTAACTGCCTGTACCGCAGCTGCTGGTAACGAGCCTCATGAGTGAGGCTCTAAAACTGTAAAAGTCTATGTCGTGCAGGAGCTGGAGGTGGAGCTCTAGGGGCAGGTAGTCGAGGTGCAGGTGCTCAAAGTGCAAGTGGTGCAAGTGCAGGTGGTGCAGGCTGGTTAATCGGGTCTGAACGCCTTCTCTTGGAGACACCCACCTTTCAGGGTCTCTCACGCCACTCAGCTATAGTACTTGCATGAAAATTGATCAAAACTGTAATTTTTGCACTAAAGAGACAATCATTATAATAACAGCAGCAGTTTAATAGTAATATAATAGCAATTTAACATATTCTCAGCACACTTGCATTAGTCAATTTCCAATTTAGCAGCATAATGACTAATTCACCAAACCAGCTCACAATTCAACAAGTTCAAATATAATAGATAGCGGCAATAGGGCAATTCAAATGCAAAATAGAGGAAATAAAAAATATAAATAATAGTAACGAATAAAGCAAAATAAAAAATAATAGCAAATCAAAATTAAAGAAAAGCAAGAAATTCAATGAAACAACGAATAAAATGCAACAAACATGATGAATTTAACGAAATAAAAAAAATTAACAAGGAGATTAATGAAAATAAGAAACAATACGAATTACAGAAATAATTAAAGAAATTAAAGAAAAGAGTAAAACCACATACCGAAATGGAGTATTGAACAAAGTTAAGGGAAGAAACTTATTGATTTGCTAGAAAAAACACTTGAAAATTAAAAGAAAGAGAGAGGATATCAGCCTACCTCGCGAAGAGAGAGGAAAGCGAAAATCTTGCTACAATTTATAAGCAAGTGCACCCATCGAATGTAATCTAGTTATGGCAAGTATCAACGTCGTATCCCACGGGAATTGAGAAGCTACTGCTACTATGCTATTCCTATTATCTAACTTATGAGAAGGTGGTGAAGATCATTAACTAAAAATGAATGAGAATGCAAATGAAAATTAAACTTTAACAAAGAGGATGAAAGTTTGGCAAAGACAATGAGATGAGTTAACTCAATTGGGGATCCTTTTAGCTAGCCGGCCTAAAAATAATAAATTATGAATTGATTTATTAAGAATTGCATTCTATGGATAATTTCTTAAATGAATAGGCCTCTGTTTCGAGTTAACGAATTCCTAATCCTAAAGATCTAAAGTTGGAATCTCTTCCTAACAATTGATTTTAGAATAGCATTAATCTCTAAATTACCACTAATAAGAATGTCTAGTTCTTATTCTAGTAAGTTATTACACTCATCTTTAAGATGCAAATCACTTAATCACACAAGCAGTTGTCCAAACTCAATTGAATTTTTCAATTACAAAGGAGTTCTCAAATTGATTCAACAATAAAGAAAAAATAATAGATTTTATTATACTTGAATGAAAACTATAATTTTTTTAATCAGCATTCCAATCACTTAAGCATAAAACAAGCCTAGCATGGCTAAAGATCACCCCTAAATGGGCTTAATAGAATTAGTTACACATGTTCATGATTAAACTAGTACAATAATCGAATATAAAGTAGATAAGAATAAAAAAGAACATGAACACCCTTTTCTCAAATGGTGAGATGTTATCCCATCTTGAATAACTCTGGATAAAATCTCTACAGCTCAAGATCTCCTCCTTATTTCCTTTGAAGCTTCAATTCAATCCTCAAAAAGCAGCTATCTGGATGATGTTAAAGTGGAATTCATCTCCATTTTCCTCTTCTTGATCGTCTAGAAGGTCGCTCTCAAGGTCTGTCTTGAATACCCCAAAGTTCTCTCTCTACCCTTTTTTCTCTATGTCCCCGCTCTCTTTCTTTTACTTTTCTTTTAACTTAGGTTTCGGGATCCAACATGGCCTGGATTTGGGTCGTGCTCTGGATCCATGTCGTGTTGCTCAGCACGGGCATGCTCCTAAGTCATGTCAGAAACCATGTTGCAAATCGTTTCTTCTCACTATAAGTGAGGCATTTCAGCATGCTCTCCGACTCTAGCCATGCTCCTCAGCATGGGCATGTAGGCAGGGCATGTTGAATAGTCTAACACATCCGATTCGACCGTTTCTTCCCAATTTCTATCAAATTTCTCTCTAACTTTGATGATGTACCTAGAAAAACACCTGAGACACAAAGAAACTAAAACAAGGTGATTCTAATACAAAAACACATAATTTTCTCTAAAAATAACTCAAAATCAAGCATGGAAACATATGTAATATCAAGGATATCACAGACGAAATCTCCAAGTACAATCAGATTATGATGGCAGTGGTGGACAAGCGGTAGATGTCATTTATCATCGAGTGGGGGACATACTGCTACAAGCTTATGCCTTTGGGGCTGAAGAACGTGGGAGTAACTTATCAGAGAGCAGCCATTACCTTGTTTCATGACATGATGCATAAGGAGGTGGAGGTGTATGTTGATGACATGATGGTAAAATCTAAATAAGGGAAGGGCACTTTTAGCCTCTTTATAAGTTTTTAGAATAAGAGGAAAGGTATAACCTGAGATTGAACCCAAAGAGTGCCTGGAATTACATCAAGGAAGTAGTTAAGGCATATAGTAAGTCAGTGGGGTATAGAGATCGATCAAGATAAGGTCAAAGCCATTCAAGAGATGCCGGTACCAAAGATGGAGAAAAAAGTCAGAGGTTTCCTGGGATGCTTGCAATACATCAACAAGTTCATTTCGAAGCTTCCAACGGTCTGTGATCCTATCTTTAAGCTTTTAAGGAAGCATTAGCCCATTGTGTGGGCTGAATACTATCAGAAGGCCTTCGATAGAATTAAGGAGTATCTGATGAAGCCACTAGGAATGAATGCGTTTTAATGTTTGGCAGGTATACAATGAAGTGAATTAGGCCGGAGTGTTATTAGGTACACCAATGCGAATTTCCCCTTGTGTTTATTAAAGAATCATGGGAACACAATTGATAAGCTTAACTAGTAGCATCGGGGCTGATACGGATAGGATAGCACAAGAAAGCTTGAAGATGATGGGCTTTATGAGGACCATGCAAGGACAGCTAAGGATGTTAAAGATGGGCTAAGCTTACCATAAGGCCTAATAACAAGGTCTAGAGCTAAGAAGTTGTAACAAGCCTTAAATAGCGATTATACAAGATTGGGCTAGGAAGGAGAGTCCATTTGAAGGTCCAAGATCCACAACTATTAAAGAGCATCAAAATTGGGCTTTATTCACTTTATTGGAGGTCCAAGTCGATGAAGAACCAATTAAGGATGAATTATGCTTATAGGACTTGGTTTAGTTTTATTTTTAAACATTAAGATTATTTAGGCAGATTAGTCTTTTCCTATTATTTGTCTTCTAGGGTTTATTTCAAGTCTATTTAACTTGAACCAAGCCATATGTTATAGAATCTTTTTGATTATTAATGATATTTCATTATTTTAGCAACATTTGCTTGAAATCTTGTATTCTTGTTGAATGCATTTAATACTTATCAAAGATTTGATCTATCTTTGTGGCATACTAGGATTAGGGTTTAAAGAACTGAGTTTTTTTAGGTTCTAATTCCAATGACCAACTTTATAATCTGATCTAGAGTGATCCAAGGATTTGATTCAATTTCTTAATGGGTTTCTAGGTTAGTGATATACGGGTTCATAACTATTAGAGTTCGTATATTCTATTACTAAAGGTTCTTAACATTTGGTATCAGAGTTTCACCTATTGGAAATCATATTGCATATCCTTGTTCTTTCAAGTTATGTAGTTGTTTCTTCAAGTTTTTATGAAGGTATTTCGACTTTTTAGAGATCTTGGAGTGGAGGTACGGTTGTGATCTTGATTTACATTACTATTCCTATTTTAGTGTAATTTCATATTCAGATCTAGTTAAAAGAAATAAAAAGAAAAGTATCAACAAAACAAAAATTTATTAAAAAAATTGAATCTTGAAGAATTTTCTATAATCTTGAAAGCTTTCTTGAATTTCTTGATTTTATTGAACTATCTTGTGTGTTTTCTTGAAAATTTTAATTCTTGATTTGGTTTTTGAGTGTTTGTAGGGGTTGATCTTGTTTTTCACATTTTCTTTGAGTGATTAGGGTTACAAAAGAGTCATAATGTAGATAAAGACAAGTTTCTTATATTTTAGGAAGAGGTGTAGCTAGAAAGTAGCTAATCCATTCAACTTAGAGAGATAAGAGGATTTGGGCAGCATATCTAATTATATTGACAACAGACCCACTTGAGAAGAATCAAACTCTAAAAATAAAATCTTAGATCCTAATTGCTTGTTGATTCCATGTCTTTTCTCCTTCTTTTCTTCTTTTTACTTGTTCTTAAGTGTTTGGGCAAAATTGAGAGACTTGGTGCGCAAGGGTTGTTCAAGAAATTTTGCTTGAATTTTTTAGAGATTTTTGTTTCTAATCTTATTCTTTATTGATTAAACAACATTATCGAAGGTGTTAAATTAATTTTAAAGCTTAAAATTAGGTCTTAGTTGTTGTTTAGTAGGAGAAAGGATACAAGAACCCAAATTGCAATCTTGCTTTCTTAGAGGCTTTTATTCAATTCTTGCCTTATAATTTTGTTTCTTTAGTAATTTCTATTGTTTTTCATCATTCTTGATTGACTTAATTCTGTTATAACATCAAAATTCATTAATAGCTTAATTGGGTAATTTGGATTCTTGACTCTTATTTTCTATTCCTTTCACATGACCATTGTATCTTTAGTGTTTTTCATTGAGTTTGGTCAAATCAAAGTTGTTTAGGGTGTATTTTCTTGATTAGGCCAAATTAGAGTCTTGATATTCTTGAATGTATTTTCTTGATTATTGCATGCTTTGAGTTTTTAATTCATATGTTGTTTGCTTCTTTAGTTAGTTTCTAGTATTCTTGAGTCATTGAAAGTTGTAGAGAGTATTTCTTTAAAACTTGTCGATTTGCTTCTTGCCCTTTCCTTGTTTCCATTTTACATATTATTGCTTCTAGATAACTTCATTCATTTTCTTCCTTTTTTTGAGTTTCTTTAGTCTTTGATTCCTAATTTCTTAATTCGAGCACAATCTTGATGTTTTCTTGAATTTTAACATTTGCTTCAACTAAGAATGTTAATATTTGATTCTTGTGTGCTATAAAGAGAGTGATGGAATTTGTAGTGGTTCTTGATTCACATAAGAGTATTTGAAAATTGGCTTGAGTGATGTGAAGTTTAACCTTGTGAGAACATAATTATTTGTGTGAAACATGAGTGAACATCCCCATTATTTAAGAGCAAAAAAGTGAGGGAATGTGTGAGGACTTTAATTTCTATTTATGTTTGTTTTGTTATTTTCTAACCTTTTATTACAACCATGTCAAGTGGTTCAAATGGTAGTAATGGTGGCAATAATAATGAGACTAGGATATAACAACTTGGTGTTCCTTTGCCATAAATGCATAAGGATGAGAGATTACAATGAAACATAACCAATTTGAATGAGAAGATGGAAAGATTGGATTTAGATACAAGAGAGATGACTAGAACTACGTAGGCTAACCAAAGAACCCTAATAGGTCAAATCATCGCACTTAGAGAGAATAATGGTGGTACGCACAATGTTGGAATGGATGTAGGGCAAGGGGATCATAGACAAGAACCTATTGGGAATGAGAGATATTATGATCAACTTTATGACGATCATGATAACCCTGCATTCATGGGAGCTGGTAGAGGAGGATTTGGTGTCAATTATGGTGTGGGTACAAGAGCTAGGCGAAACCCTAATTTGGGTAGAGGTGGTGGCAATTATAGTGGTAATAGGTATATGGTAATGATGATGTTGACCGAAACTTAGGTAGTATGAAACTTAGGATACCCAACTTTGTAAGTAAATCTGACCTTGAAGCCTATTTGGAGTGCAAAAGACGAGTTAATTATATCTTTGATTGTCACAATTTTTTTGATGAGAAGCAGATGAGCTTGGTGGTTAGTCATTTTAGTGACTATGCTATTATGTCGTGTGAGCAGATGGTAGTGAATAGGAGAAGAAACAAGGAAGAGCCAATTAACAGTTGGGTGGCTCTTAAGAATATCATAAGAAGAGGTTTGTACCTTTGTATCATCAAAGGGAGTCGCATCAAAGACTTCAATACTTAAGGTAAAGTACGAAGAGTGTTGAAGATTACTTTAAGGAAATGGAGATGTTGATGACTGGGCTAGACTTAGTGGAGGATAGGGAAGCCATAATGGCACGTTTCCTTAGAGGGTTGAACAAAGAAATTGCTCATGGGGTTGAGTTACAATATTATATGTAGATTGATGAGATGGTGCACATTGCCATCAAAGTGGAAGAATAACTTAAACCGAGATGGCTAGCAAAGAATGACGTCAATAACAGTTATAGTTCCAAACTAAATTGGAATAGATAAGGTAAACAAGATGATAACAAATCTGTTTTGTAGGATAATAAAGCAAAAAGGAGTTCGGACACCAAAGTATAGATTAAAGCCGAATTAAACAAAAGTAGAAACAGAGACATTAAGTGCTTGGGAAATGGACATATTAATTCCAAAATTTCCAAATAGGCAAGCTATATGGTTAGGGAGCATGGCGAGATTGAATCTGAAAGTGAGGATAGCGACAATGAAGAGGATGAAATTCCATAATTAAGAGATTGCAATGAAAATAGTGTTGAAAAGCCAATGAGGGGTGATCTTTTGGTTGCTAGGCATACACTTAATGCGCAAATGAAGGATGCTGATGATATGTAGCAGTAAAGGAATAATGTTTTCCACACTAGGTGCCATGTACAAGGTAAGACTTATATCCTTGACCTTAATAATGGAAGTTGTATTAATTTTGGTAGTGTTACAATGGCTGAGAAACTAGGATTGGACTCGATACCTCATCTGAGATCATATAGATTGCTATGGCTTAATAATTGCGGTGAGGTTAAGGTGAATAAGTAGGTTATTGAAAAATGGTAGTTTACTGGGTAGAGAATGTGAGATTAGACATGCATTATATATTGACAGGGTAGGTTTTTGGTTACTTATAAGGATGTATATTTGAACACTATTGATCTTGATCTTTCCTTGCCGAGTATGTTTGCTAACCTTTTACAAGAGTTTGATGATGTTTTCCCCAAAGATATGCCAATCGGTTTACCACTAGAAAGGGGTATAGAACATCAAATCAACTTCATGCCAGGGGCTGCCGTATCAAATAAACTAGCCTATCGAAGCAATCCGAGGAGACAAAGGAGCTTCAATGGTAGGTGGATGAGCGAATGGCAAAAGGGTATTATGCGTGAGAGCTTGAGTCCTTGTGTGGTTCTAGTAATTTTGGTTCCAAAAAAGGATGGCATATGGAGAATGTGTGTAGACTGTTGTGCAATTAATAAAATAACGGTAAAGCATCATCATCCTATTTATAGGTTAGATTATATGCATGATGAGCTGCATGGTGCATCTCTTTTAACTAAGATAGATTTGCAAAGTGGGTATTATAAAATTCGCATGAAAACTGAGGATGAGCAGAAAATGGCTTTCAAGACTAAATAAGGCTATATGAGTGTCGTCTGGGTTAATAAATGCACCTAGTACATTCATGAGATTA
The DNA here is from genome assembly GCF_019578655.1 of Ricinus communis. Lineage (NCBI taxonomy): Eukaryota > Viridiplantae > Streptophyta > Magnoliopsida > Malpighiales > Euphorbiaceae > Ricinus > Ricinus communis. The sequence goes on along the minus strand of NC_063264.1, from coordinate 11,796,933 downwards.
ATGAACCGTGTGTTGCATGAATTTCTTGGTAAATTTATAGTTGTATATTCTTATGACATCTTAATTTATTATAAGAATCTTGATGATCATGTTTTTATGTTAAATGTGTCTTAGTAGTTCTTAAGAAGGAGAGGCTATTTGCCAATCTTAAAAAGTGTAGCTTTTGTTTAGATCGAGTCATTTTTTTGCTTTGTAGTTAGTTCTAATGCTTTAGAGGTTGATGAAGAAAAGCTTAATGTTATCAAAGAATAGCCGACACCTAAAAGCATTAGCCAAGTTAGAAGTTTCCATGGTTTGGCTAGCTTTTATTTGTGGTTCATTAGGGACTTTAGTAGCTTAACCGCACCATTGAGTAAGATAGTGAAAAAGAATGTTGGATTTCATTGGTGTGATGCACAAGAACATGCACTTAATTTACTTAAAAATAAATTATGTAATGCACCTTTACTGATTACCTAACTATGATAGGGCCTTTGAGATTGAGTGTGATGTTAGTGGGATTGGAGTTAGGGGTATTTTGATGCAAGAGGGAAGACCCATATGTTACTTTAGTGAGAAATTGAATGGGGTAGCATTGATGTACCCAACATATGATAAGGAGTTATATACATTGGTTCGTGCATTACAAAATTTGGCAACATTATTTATAGCCCAAATAGTTTGTAATACACACAGATCATGAATGTTTTAAGCATCTCAAAAGGCAAGACAAGCTGAATCTCGAAAGTGTGGAATTCATTGGGACCTTTCCATACGTGATCATATACAAGAAAGGTAAGGAAAATTTGGTTGTTGATGCTTTATCTCGAATTTATGCACTTCTTAATACTGTTGATTCTAAGTTATTAGGATTTGAATATATAATAGAATTGTATGTTGATGATTTTGATGCTTGGGAATACAATCATTTTGATGTTTGGGACACATATAATAAGTAATTTAGTTCAAAGTCTTATTAGGTAGAGTCACACATATTTTCCCTTCTTTTTGTTACGCTGGCTCTTAAAATTTGGAAATAAGAGAGTTATCAAGGATGAAGCCTATTTAGGTAGTAAATCCCCCTAATAAGTTAAGTATTTCATGAAACAGACAACAATTAATTCAATTCAAGAGTTGAGTTGGCATTCCACAAAATTAATTTTAAACCTTTCTCAAATGATTAAACCCCTAATTCTAAGAGGAGGGAGATGAATCTCTTCCCAAACACTCACTTAGGTCATGCATTAAGATTAAAGAACTACTGAATCAAAGGATCTTATAGATCCATCTCTGGATCCCAATCAATCTTCAATCCTTAAGATGTGATCAATTCATAAAAAAGTTATCTCTAATTAGTTTATGAAAATAAATCCCAATTAATACGTCTACTTATTAATTGAAAAAGATAATTAAGCAATCAAAGGAACAAAACAACTCATAGAAAAGATTTAATTGCATTAACTTTGAATTAATTTATATAAAACAAATTAGGGTTCATCAAAACCCAAATACCAAGAAATTTAGTTCCTAAACATTACAATAAAGAAATAAAGATTAGGGAAAGAAGATCTCAATCTATTCATGGAAGAGTAGAGATAAAAATCATTCATCTTGAATCTCCAATCTTGGAAAGTAATGAAAGAGATGATGTTCTTCCTTGAGAAATTACCAATCAAAATCCTAAAAATGAAAGGAAAATGAAGTTTCTAAGTGTTTTTCTCTTTAGAAATGAGAATATGACAGAACCTCCTTCAAAAAAACCACAAGTCCCTTTAAAATAATATCTTTATATTCGCCACATGGGGGCCACAGGGGCACCACACGGCCGTGTGACGTTCTTATCTCATAATCGTTCTTGAAACAATCCTCTATGTCATACAGGAAGATCACATAGGCATGTCCTCCTCTTGTGTTGTGCCTTGAACAAACTGCCATTTTTCACAACTCATATGAGAAGCCCACACGAGCATGTGCTTCCCCTGTGACACATTCCTTCAATCCACAACTTTCTGAACTTCACACGGGAAGACCATACGGGCAAGTTCTTCCTATGTTGTGCCCGTGTGGTTCTCCATCTCTTGATAAACAAGGGTTTTGATGCCAAAACTTCTTCTAATAGTATAAGCTTTGCCAAGTACCTAAAAATGATTGAAAATAAACTCTAGCAAACAAATTAAACTCAATTAAGGTGAAATCAAGATAAAACAAGACTCATAAGTAAGTGCTTTTAACACTTATAAGTAGTCCTACCTATATTCTCCTTTTTTTTCATTTCTTTAATGCGTCTCTTTCTAATCTCTGTCTAGTATGATAGTTTGGTTTTATTTGGCGAGCATAAACACGAGTATTGAGTGAAAGCGCGTGGAAGCTGCAATCATAGGAACTAATCTAATGCCTAGACAAATGCAAAGAAAGAAAATTACTTGATCGAATATTAATGTCATTGTCCAAATGAAAGCAGATGAATCTTTTGGAGAAAAGCGGGAACGACATGAGTGGAGCCACACCCAATATTCTGATTTAGGATTTGTACCATTAGAATCTCCATTATTCTTTATTCCTCTAAGCATGAGTACTCCTGATGACACAAAGATTGGCGAAAGGAATCATAGTACCGCAATTGACGAGCTTGATTGGTGGCACTAGAGTGTGACTTCATGATCAAGTAAGACCAGATGCAAATTTGCACGTAAGGAAGAAATCATGTTGCTTTCGATTAATCCAAGCAGGAATACATGAGTTTTGATGTTTGGGACACATATAATGAAGTATTTTTTTACTAGAGTGTTATTAGGTAGGCCCATGCGTTTTTCCCTTATGTTGTTAAACTACCTCATAAAATTTAGGACTACGAAGGATCTCTAGTTCTTGATTTGACTTTAGTTTCTACATCTTTCTTTATTTATTTATTCATATTTCACTTATGGTTTTTTCTTCTTATTGAATTAGAGCTTTCAAACTATGAAAATTGCATGTAGCCAAATATTTGAGGCTACTAAGCATATTATTCCAATCTTCTTCTACCTTGTGGGAAATTAAGATATGGGTTTGTTGAAGAACTTTGGGCACTTACCAACACTCGCGCTAGTGAACATAGACTTATCGCTCATGTCCTTCATTTCTTTTGTGTTCATTGTCTACCCTTGTGTTTAAATCAATTTATTCATTTCTTTTGTGCCTCTTTGTTTAGTATGATGGTATGTTTTATTTGGGGAGCATAAACACAAGCGTTGCATGAAAGCGCATAGAAGCGGCAATCATAGGCAATGATCCAATGCTTAGACAAATGCAAAGAAATAAAATTAGTTGATCGAGTATTGATATGATCCTATGTATGATAGTAGATGAATCTTTTGGAGGAAAGAAGGAATGACGAGAATCGAAGCATGTCCAAATATTCCAATTTAAGATTTGCTCTATTGTGATCTCAATCATTCCTTATTCCTCTAGGCATCAGGACTTCCACTGACAAGGATATGTGTAAGGAATCATACGAACGCAATTGACAAGCTTGACCAGTCGCATTAGGGGTTAGCTTGATGTTGAAGCAGGACGAGATGTAAATCCACATGCGTAAGGGAGAAATCAAGTTGTTTTCGATAAATCCAAACATAATACAAGCGGGAATGCAAGCATTTTGAAGTTTGGGATACATATAATGAAGTAATTTTGGTTGGAGTGTTGTTAGATAGGCCCATACGAATTTTTCCTTGTTTTCGTTAAGCTGGCTCTTATAATTTGGGACTACGAGAGTTGTTGACCAGTTAACTCCTCTCTAATTCTTGATTTGACTTTAGTTTATTTATCTTTCTTAATTTATATATTCATTTTTAGCTTCTAGTTTCTTCTTCTTTTGGAAGAAGGGCTTTCGCACTATGAAAATCGCATATAACTGAATATTTGATGCTAGTGAGCATATTATTCTAGCCTTCTAACTTGCTGAAAATCAATCTATGGGTTCATTGAAGAACTTTGGGAACTTTAGGAATAGACTTATCACTCACGTCCTTCCTCTTTTCTGTCTTCTTTATCTATCCTTATGTCTGAATCAATTTGATTTGATCCTCATGCTTAGTCGTATGGAAGAGAACAAAAAACTTGTGAAATCCTACCTATGCTCTCATTTTATTCGTTTCTTTTATGCCTCCCAAACATTAAAATGTGCTTATTCCAGCTTGGATTAATCAAAGCAACATATTTCTCCCTTACGTGGTGCGAATGTACATATTATCCTGCTTGATCATCAAGTTGAGCCCAAATGCCACCAGTCAAGCTTGTCAAATGCATTCCCATGATTCCTTATGCCAATCCTTGTGTCATTAAGAATCCTCATGCCTAGAGGAACAAGGAACGATGGAGACCCTAATAGTACAAATACTTAATTGCAATATTTGGTCATGACTCGATTCTCATCTTTCCCTCTTCCCTCTAAAAGATTCATCTGCGATCATTCTGAGGATGATACCAATACTTGATCCACTAATTTTTTTTCTTCGCATTTGTCTAAGCATTGGATTGAAGCCTATAGTTGTCGCTTCCATGTGCTTTCACAAGTTTTTTATTCTCTTCCATATGAATAAAATGAGAACATAGGTAGGATTTCACAAGTTTTTTGTTCTCTTCCATATGACTAAGCGTAAGGATCAAATCAAATTGATCCAAACACAAGGATAGACAAAAAAGACAGAAAAGAGGAAGGACGTGAGTGATAAGTCTAAGCTCACTAGCGCGAATGTTTATAAGTCCATAAAGTTCTTAAAAGAACCCATATATTGATTTCTCGCAAGGTAGAAAATTGAAATAATATGCTCATTAGTTTTACGTATTCAGTTGCATGCGATTTTTATAGTGCGACAGCCTTGATTCCATAATAAGAAGAAACTAGCAGCTAAATATGAATAAACAAATAAAAAAGATGAATAAACTAAAGTCAAATCAAGAATTAGGAAGGAGTTGACGGGTAAATAACTCTCGCAATTCCAAATTTTAAGAGTCAGCTTAACAAAAAAAAAGAGAAAATTTGTGTGGCCCTATCTAATAATACTCCGAACCAAATTACTTCATTATATGCGTCCCAAACATCAAAACGCTTGCATTACTACTTGTATTATGCTTGGATTAATTGGAAATAATATGATTTCTCTGTTACTGCTGTAGATTTATGTCTCCTCCTACTTTATCATCAATCTAAGCCTCAATACCACTGGTCAAGAAATGAACGAATGAGAACATAGGCAGGATTTCATATCCGACAAGGAAAGAAATTATCAGTTCTTTATTCTTTTCCATGGCTAAGTGTAAGGATCAAATCGAATTGATTTAAACACAACGGTAGAAAAGAAAACATAAGATAACTCTATGCTCACTAGCGCGAGTGTTGATAAGTCTGCAAAGTTCTTGAAAGAACCCATAGCTTGATATCCGGAAGGTAGAAAACTGAAATAATATGCTCATTAGAATCAAATGTTTGGTTGCATGTAGTTTTTATAGTGCGAAGGTGTTAGATGTATGTCCTAAAAGCCAATTGGACTTTTTGCTTTTTGGTTCAAACATTATCATGTTATTATGTAATGAATCTATTTTCATTTATGGCAGTTGTCTTTCATTCATTTTTGTAGTAATATAAGTATTGAAAGAGTCTAACAATATTTATTAAAGACTCTATTCTTAAGAGTTAAGAATATTAGTGTCTAATGATCTTTAGAATAAATACTATATAATAATTCTTGGTTGTAGGATTAAATATTAGACATCTTTAATCCGGAAGACCAACATAATATGTTTAAGCCTGTGATTAGTATGAGATACTAATATATATATAGGATAGTAAGTCTCATGCCATTTAGTATGAGTTACTAAGTTCATAATTATGGGTCACTTGTGAGACAAGTGGACTGAACATGACTTGCAGAAATTATAAATCACACGGATAATTTACTTAAGTCATTTATTTATTATTAAGTTATGATGGTATAACTAATCCTTATACCTGAGATGACAAAGTCATCTCATGAACATGTAATTAGAATTTGTTTATGATATAGGTATCTGTTCATGACAAGAATGGATACTTGTAGATAGTGGCTCTAGTTGCATATGCATGGAGGTGGGTGTTCATCAATAAGGAATTCATTACCTTGAGTAAACAAGGAGAATGTCCTATGCAATTCGGCAACATCTTAACTAGGAAATCCTTAGCCGAGGTAATTATCATTAATGGAGAAAAGGGCTTTCGCATTAATCATATTTAGTTAAGATGTAATATGGATTTGGTCATAGAATCAAGTTAGTAGATTTGCATATTCCATGATCCTCACCTACATACACTTCTGGTCTACACCATTACAGGCAGAGGGGAGAGCTTTAGGGTAGTGACGTAGACTGATGTCTTCATCCTTTGGGCACTACACCAGCGGAGGAAGCTAGATATGGGCTACCTCCTAGCAAATCAGATCAGGACCTTCGTGAGGGAGTCCAAGAAGATTCATCTCTATTTTGGCCCTTACATCACACGTTCAGCTAGGAGTTGGACGTTCTAGATGCTTGTTTGAGTGACCGGACTCAGATAGGGGATATGTTGTAACACCCCCATCACATGCTAACCAATAAACATTAGCCAGGAAGCATACAAGCGTCGTAGAATATATACTACAGGTAGATAGGTCAATATGTAGGTTGTTAAGAATCCAGACACAAGGTTATTAACATATAAACATATGATTATACTTAAACATCATTTAACAAGTATTACAAACATCTTCTTATGCCTTATAAGGCATACTTCCATATATATCACATAGCGCATACAAAAATGCATCGGAGGAGACTTCACAAAACTACAAAGTTATAGAGGACTCTTTAAAATTTCCATAGACACCAATTAAGCTTAATTTGGACTTATATAACCCATGTTATGCCTAAAATATAGAACATCAAGTGGAATTTTGTGAGTTTTCTATCTTAACATACTTAAACTTAAATCAAGCTTAATCTTTACGCAATCATTCAATACTCTACTAATTCATGATAATCAGACCTTTAATTAATCAATGAGAGCATCAAATGAAGTTTTTCCAATTTGTAATCAAGAACCCTAATGACAAATTAATAACACTCAAGTAACAACTTACCAATTTCAGCGTTTGGGTTGCTAATATGCTTAAATCCTTTAGCTTTAGCTTGGGTCCTTCAATAGTTGGCAAAATCCTATCTTAATCTTAAGTTTTTCTAGGTATTCCACTCCTCTCTCTTATTCCAAATTTTGTGTTTTTGGCCATGTACGAATTTTAGAGAAATGAAGAGGTAAAATGAGCTTGCTCATGGTTCCAATTTCCAATATTCCTCTTTTAATGCCACCACCTACTAAACTATTTTTATCACCCTAAATTAATTCTTACTAACCATATATAGGTACTAACTTTTAATTGTATCTTTTAAGTCCAATCTATTTACCCAACCTTCAACTATTGGTTCAATTAAGTCTTAAGGCTTAATACACATAACCCAAGTACTTAATCAACTTATCTAAATTAATAATCTAATATCATGCTTCTTATTCTCTACTTATAATTAATATATATATGTTCTCATAAAATAAAAATATCATTGATATACCATCATATGCCCAATGATTAAATGTAAGTGCACATAACATGGATGATGAGAAAATGCAGGCGTTACAACTCTCCCTTCCTTAAGAAATTTCGTCCCCGAAATTTTAACAACTCACCAACATTGCAAATATTCAGTCAAGTTCAAAGAACATATAATGATGTGCAACATGAATCTACTCCCAATGAATCTAATCCCTGCTCTGATACCACTAAAATGTAACACCCCCATCACATGCTAACCAATAAACATTAGCCAGGAAGCATACAAGCGTCGTAGAATATATACTACAGGTAGATAGGTCAATATGTAGGTTGTTAAGAATCCAGACACAAGGTTATTAACATATAAACATATGATTATACTTAAACATCATTTAACAAGTATTACAAACATCTTCTTATGCCTTATAAGGCATACTTCCATATATATCACATAACTGCATACAAAAATGCATCAGGAGGAGACTTCACAAAACTACAAAGTTATAGAGGACTCTTTAAAATTTCCATAGACACCAATTAAGCTTAATTTGGACTTATATAACCCATGTTATGCCTAAAATATAGAACATCAAGTGGAATTTTGACAGTTTTCTATCTTAACATACTTAAACTTAAATCAAGCTTAATCTTTACGCAATCATTCAATACTCTACTAATTCATGATAATCAGACCTTTAATTAATCAATGAGAGCATCAAATGAAGTTTTTCCAATTTGTAATCAAGAACCCTAATGACAAATTAATAACACTCAAGTAACAACTTACTAATTTCAGCGTTTGGGTTGCTAATATGCTTAAATCCTTTAGCTTTAGCTTGGGTCCTTCAATAGTTGGCAAAATCCTATCTTAATCTTAAGTTTTTCTAGGTATTCCACTCCTCTCTCTTATTCCAAATTTTGTGTTTTTGGCCATGTACGAATTTTAGAGAAATGAAGAGGTAAAATGAGCTTGCTCATGGTTCCAATTTCCAATATTCCTCTCTTAATGCCACCACCTACTAAACTATTTTTATCACCCTAAATTAATTCTTACTAACCATATATAGGTACTAACTTTTAATTGTATCTTTTAAGTCCAATCTATTTACCCAACCTTCAACTATTGGTTCAATTAAGTCTTAAGGCTTAATACACATAACCCAAGTACTTAATCAACTTATCTAAATTAATAATCTAATATCATGCTTCTTATTCTCTACTTATAATTAATATATATATGTTCTCATAAAATAAAAATATCATTGATATACCATCATATGCCCAATGATTAAATGTAAATGCACATAACATGGATGATGAGAAAATGCAGGCGTTACATATGTTACCAATAGGAGTCTGCCATATGGTTAACATGCGATGGTGATAGCTTCCTTAGGGCCCCTCGGCATTAAGTATAGATTAGTCAACCGAATCCTGCGGGAGGTTAGGAGGCCTGGGCTAGAGCACCACAGGACCTAGTTGTGGACGTACCAGAGCTACGACCTCAAGATATACTTGACCCGGCACGTGCTTTCGCCCCCTCTCCCGGTGCTTCATCTTTATACACTGTCAGCACCTCCAATGCTCATATAAGTGCTTTTGCATATCGCTTAGACATGCTTTCAGACCTTCAGTAGGAGCACTTCACTAATTCAGGCAGTTTCGGGAGAAGACCATAGCACAGCTCTAGAGCTTTAAGTCTATATTTGCTAGAGCGAGCCTTGATCAGCCTGCAAAGTTCTTATACAAACCCAAAACTTGATTTTGCACAAGGTAGAAAATAGAAATAATATGCTTATTAGCCTCAAGTATTCAGTCGCATGCAGTTTTTGTAGTGCGAAAGCCCTTATTCCATAAGAAGAAGAAACTATAAGCTAAATATGAATAAATAAATAAATAATGATGAATAAACTAAAGTCAAATCATGGACTAGAGAGGAGTTGACTAGTCAACAAAGTAGTCCCAAATTTATGAGCCAACTTTATGAAACCAAGAGGAATTTTGCATGGGCCTACCTATGAATACTCTCACCCAAATTACTTCATTATATGCTTTCCAAACATCAAAATGCTTGGATTAATTGAAAATAACATGATTTCTCCCTTACGCGCATGAATTTATGTCTCATCCTGCTTGATCATCAAGTAACACCCTAATCCATTGGCCAAGCTTGTCAATTGTGTTCCCATGATTCCTTATGCCAATCCTAATAACACTTCGGCTCGATTTACTTCATTATATGACTTCTAAAACATCAAAATGCATGCATTCCCACTTGTATTAATCAAAAGCAACATGATTTTTCACTTATGCATGTGGATTTGCATCTCGTGCTGCTTGATTATCAAGTCACACCCCAATGCTATTAGTCAAGCTTGTCAATTATGTTCCCATGATTCCTTAACAAAAACAAGGAAAATTCATGTTAGCATACCTAATAAAACTCCAACCTAATCTACTTCATTGTATGCTTGCCAAACATCAAAACATGCTCATTCCAACTTGGATTAATAAAAAAGCAACATGATTGTCTATGATGCATGTGGATTGACATCTTGCCCTGCTTGATCATCAAGTCATGCTCCAATGCCACTAGTGAAGCTTGTCGATTGAAACTTATCAATTATGTTCCCATGATTCCTTAACAAAAATAAGAGGAAATTCGTGTGGGTATACCTAATAATAATCCGACTCAATTTACATCATTATATGACTTCCAAAACATCAAAACACGCACATTCCCACTTATATTAATCGAAAGCAACATGATTTCTCCGTTATGCATATGGATTTGTGTCTCGTGCTGCTTGATCATCAAGTCACACCTCAACACCATTGGTCAAGCTTATTAATTGCGTTCCCATGATTCCTTAATGAAAATAAGGGGAAATTCGCATTAGTGTACCTAATAACATTCTAGCCCAATTTACTTCTTTATATGTCTACTAAACATCAAAATGTGCACATTTCCACTTGGATTAATCAAAAGTAACATGATATCTCTATCACGCATATGGATTTGCATCTCATCCTACTTGATCATCAAGTCATGCTCCAATACCACTATTGAAGCTTGTCAATTACGTACCCGTGATTCCTTAAGGAAAATAAGGAGAAATTCACATGAGCATACCTAATAACACTCTGACCCAATTTACTCTATCATATGAATTGAGACATCAAAATACGTGCATTCCACTTGTATTAATCAAAAGCAATATGATTTCTCCCTTATGCATGTGGATTTGTGTCTTATGCTGCTTAATCATCAAGTTACACCCCAATGCCACCGATCAAGCTTGTCAATTGCATTCCCATGATTCCTTAGTGAAAATAAGGGGAAATTCACGTCAGCATATCTAATAATACTCTGTTCCAATTTACTTCATTATATGCCTACCAAACATCAAAACACATTAATTCTGCTTGAATTAATTCAAACGCAACCTAACTTCTCCTTTACCAGCGTGGATTTACGTCTCGTTCTGTTTGATCATCAAGCTAAGCCCCAATGCCACCGGTCAAGCTTCTTAATTGTGTTACCATGATTCCTTATTCCAATCCTTATGTCATAAAGACTCCTCATGCATAGAGGAATAAAGAATAATAGAGAACCCATTGGTGCAAATCCTGAATCAGAATAATTGGGCGTGTGACAGCCTGGCCTAGAGAATTGGTCCGACGAGGGCGGGAAGTGGACGCTGAGGCAAGGATAGGATGCCTAGATAGGGAGCAGCTTCTAGCAGATTTCTAGGATGGCAGCACTCTAAGGTACGGGGGTACATGAATGAATCGAATTGCACATCGAGATGGATGGGAATGGTTGATAACTAATGTGCATAATTTTACACATGTTTGCTTGCATATGCATTTTGTTAGCATTTATTATTTTTTTATTCTAAGATCACCCGTGTTTTTTATCCTTTTATATTATAGGAAATCTTATAGGTCCATCATTAGTGTTCGAGCAACTTTAGATCAATTTCGAGCGAAAACGGACGTAATCAGAAGCATTTGACCTTGGGTTGACTTTTGGGAAGTCAACACGGCCTGTGTTTGAGCTAGTGTAGAAATTCCTAGGCCGTGTAGCTTAAGCACTTTAAAGCAACATAGTTCCTAAGGAAAACACACCCCAGTCCAACACGGGCCAAAACACACCCTTACTAGATTCAGTTCATTTCATCATTTAAAGACCAACACGGCCTAGACACGACCCATGTTTAGGAGCATGGCATGTTGGTGCCCAGTATAAAATTGAACGAGCCAATAAAGAGAAAAGGTTCCGTGATTTTGACTTTTCATCTTCCTTTGTAATTTCTCTAGACGCGTTTCAGACATTTTGAGGCGGCTTCCAGGAGACTGATTCACCCATTTGACGTTGGATTCATGACTCTTGGCATTCAATTGAGGATTGAAGAGGAGTTTTGGAGCAATTCAAGAGGCATTTTGGAAATTATTTGCAGTGTAGATCAAGGCTTTGAGCTGTTCATCCAATCCTAGGGAAAAGCGTGTACATATTTCGATTTCTTTATTCTCTCGTTATAATTGAATTTCTATTTGTTTTAGACATGAACATATGTAGCTAGATTGATTGAACCCATTGGGGTTCCTTGCAATGTTGGCTTTTGTGTTGAACTGTTAAGATTGTTTGAGTTTTTTTCTCTTGTATTCTTTTTGCAATTAATAATAAAAATCCAGTTTTCTTTACATTGAATGTGTTGATTACTGTTCATAGAATTCTTTCAGTAATTGAGAAATTCTAATTGAATTTGGAAATTTAATTATAAGAACAAGTTAATTTTCACTTAGAGATAAGGTCAATTAAATTACCGAATTAAGAATTAACAAAGCTTAATAGAGGTGGATTAAAGCTTAAAGCTAACTTAATAATCAATCATTAGGAAGAGATTCCAACCTTAGGTTCTTAGATTTAGGAATTCAATTTTTTCAAGAGGGAAACCAAGTTTAGTGTAGAATCTGTCTACGGGTTGCATAATCGAACTCAACAATCTGTTATCCTTTGTTTGGTTGCCAATTAGTCTAGGTTCATTTTGAGTTTGCTTTCTTGTCTTGATTATTCCCTTTTCTCATTCATTCTCGCATTACATTTAGAATTGAGCTTTTAGTCATTAGTAAATTTAGAAACCTTCGTTATTAGTTTCAGGCTAGATAACAAGAAATGAGTAATAACTCTAGAATTTCACTTTCCCAAAGGATATGATATTTTTAATACTTGCCGTTGTCCTAGGCTGCATCAGTAGGCTCACTGCCTTAGTTGTAGTTGCATAAGCATTAGAATAATAGCATATATGTAAAGAGTAGGAACTAATCACATAAGGCGTCTTTTGGTTGTTTGGCCGTGGAATTGTAGGAACTCCAAAGTTAAACATGCTTGGTTCATGGAATTTTTAGGATGGGTGACCTCTTGTGAAGTGGAGGGCCAAAGCGAACAATATCTCATGTGATCTAGTTTTGGGTCGTTACAGGGCATGCCTCTATCCTCATCGTTCCCGCTTTCCTCTAAAAGATTCATCCCCGATCATTTGGAGATTGACATAAATACTCTATCAACTAATTTTCTTTCTTCACATTTGTCCATTAATTAGTTTAGTGCCAATAACTGCAGCTTCCACGCACTTTCAATCAATATTCTCGTGTTTACACTCGCCATATAAAATCAAACCATCACATTAGATAGAGATTAGAAAGAGAGACACAAAAGAAACAAATAGAATGAGAACATAACTAGGATTACGAATCTGATAATATTTACCGAGCATAAACACAAGTGTTAAGTTAAAGCATGTGGAAGCGGTAATCATAGGTACCTGGCGAATGCTTAGATAACGGTGAAGAAAGAAAATTAGTTGATCGAGCATTAATATCAATCTACGAATGATCACAGATGAATCTTTTGGAAGAAAGAGGGAAGGCCGAGAATCGAGACACGCCCAAATATTCTGATTTAGGATTTACACTATTGGGATCTCCATTATTCCTTGTTCCTCTAGTCACAAGGACTCCTGATGACACAAGGACTCATGAGAACGTAATTGACAAGCTTGACTAGTGGTATTGGGGCTTAGCTTGATGATCAAGTAGGACGAGACGTAAATCCACAAGCGTAAGGGAGAAATCAAGTTGTTTTTAATTAATCCAAGCATAATACAAGTGGTAATGGGAGTGTTTTGATGTTTGCAACCATATAATGAAGTCATTTGGATCAGAGTGTTATTAGGTAGGCCCACATGAATTCTCCCTTATTTTCGTTAAGTTGGCTCATAAAAAATTTAGGACTACGAGAGTTATTGACCATTCAACTCCTCTCTCATTGTTGATTTCACTTTAGTCGCAATCGGGATGCGAGCATTTTTATGTTTAGGATGCATATAATAAAGTAATTTAGTTCAGATTGTTATTAGGTAGGGCCACGGGAATTTTTCCTTGTTTTCATTATGCTCGCTCTTAAAATTTGGAACTATGAGAGTTATTGACCAATCAACTCTTCTCTAGTTCTTGATTTGACTTTAGTTTATTCATATTTCTTTATTTATTTATTCATAGTTAGCTTCTAGTTTCTTCTGCTTATGGAATGAGGGCTTTCGCACTATAAAAACCGCATGCAACCAAATACTTGAGGCTACTTAGCATAATATTTCAATTTTCTACCTTGCGGGAAATCAAGCAATAGGTTCTTTCAAGAACTTTGGGGACTTAGAAACACTCAGCACTAGCGAGCATAGACTTGCCACTGACATCCTTCCATTCTTTGGATCAAGTATTGATATCATTCTTTGAATGATCATGGATGGATATATTGGAGGAAATAGAGAACAACGTGAATTGAGGCATGTCCAAATATTCTGATTTAGGATTTTGACCAATGGGATCTCCATCATCCATTGCTCTTATAGGCACGAGCGCACCTGATGACAAAAGGATTAACATAAATAATCATGAGAAAGAAATTGACAAGCTTGACCAGTGGGATTGAGGCTTAGCTTGATGATCATGCAGGACGAGATGTAAATCCATTCGCGTTAGGGAGAAATCATGTTGTTTTCAACTAATCCAAGCGTAATACAATTAGGAATGTGAGTATTTTGATGTCTCTGACATATATAATGCAGTAATTTGGTTCGAAGTGTTATTAAGTAGGCCCACGCAAATTTCTACTTGGATTCGTTAAGCTGGTTCTTAAAATTTAGGACTATGAGAGTTATTAACCAGTCAACTTCACTCTTATTCTTGATTTGACTTTAGTTTATTCATCTTTATTTATTTATTTAATTATTCATATTTAGCTTCTAGTTCTTCTTCTTATGGAATGAGGCTTTCGCACTATAAAAACTGTATGAAACCAAATACTTGAGGCTAATGAGCATATTTTGCAATTTTTTACCTTATGGAAAATCTAGTTATGGGTTCTTTAAAGAACTTTGTGGATTTATCAATACTTGCACTATCAAGCATAAACTTATTGCTCATGTCTTTCCTTTCTTTTATATTCTTTATTGACCTTTGCATTTAAATCAATTTGATTTGATTCTTACGCTTAGTCGTGTGGAAGATAACAGACAAATTTTGATTTCTTTCCTTATCGGATCCAGAATCCTATCTATGTTATCATTCTTTTCGTATCTATGGTGCCTCTCTTTCTAATCTCTGTATAGTAATGATGGTTTGGTTTTTATCTAGGGAGCATAAACACGAGCATTGAGTGAAAGCGCGTGGAAGTGGCAATCATAGGCATTGATCCAATGTTTCGACAAATGTGAAGAAAAAAAATAGTTGATCAAGTATTGATCTCATTCTTCGAATGATTATGGATGAATCTTCTGGAGGATAGAAGGAACAACGAGAATTGAGACATGACCAAAGATTTTGATTCAGGATTTGCACCATTAGGATCTTCATCATTTCTTATTCCTTTAGGCATGAGGACTCCTGATGACATAAGGATTGGCATAAGGAATCATGGGAACGCATTTTCCAAGCTTGACTGGTGGCATTAGGGCTCAGCTTAATGATCAACCATAATAATATATAAATCCACGCATGTAAGGGATAAATCATGCTTTCGATTAATCCAAGTAGGAATGAGCATGTTTTGATGTCGAGTATTGTTATCATTCTCCGAATGATTGCAGACAAATCTTTTAGAGAAAAGCAGGAACAACATGAATGGAGGCACACCCAATTATTACAATTCAGGATTTGTACCATTTGAGTCTCCATTATTCTTTATTTCTCTAGGCATGAGTACTCTTGATGACAAAAATATTGGCATAAGGAATTGATGTGCGTAAAATACACACATCTAAATGGGGTTTTTAAGATTGATTTTATGGACATTTGGATGTGAATTTGTCCCAACACTCACCTTATGCGTCTGTTTGTGTGCATTAGGTCCAAAAGAAGTCAAATGATGATAAAGGGAAGAATTGGAGCATAATTGGACGCCGAAGCTGCCGAAACAAGCTAAGTACGAGTAAGAGCAAGCTGAACATGGCCGTGTTGGTTTCAACATTGGCCGTGTTCCCAACACGTTCACCAACACGGCCGTGTTGGTGATTCAAACATCAAAGAAACAAAAGTTTTAGGGAGCACGGCCACAGAGAGCAACACGGGAATCAACAGCAGCCCGTGTTGGGAACACGGCCACCAGCACGGCCGTGTTGGTGGCGACAAGGGGAATTAGTTAAAAGAAAGAAGAGAGGAAAAAAGAAGGAGGCTAGGGTTAGAACGTCCCAAACCCTAATTTTTCTTTCCCTAAGAGTTTTCTGAGCTGAAACCAAGGGAAAAGGAGACTTGGATCAAGGTTTCAATCAGATTCCCTTGAAGGATCGAAGATTGGGCGAGGTTCGTTGATTGATTTTCAAATTGAGCAAGAGGAACAAGAATCAATTCAATTGAAGCAAAAGGATTTGGGGCTGTTTACTCTCATCCAAGGGTGTAATCGGGTTTTCTCTACCTTTGCTTATTGTTGTAATTGAATTCTTGTGTATTTTGAGAATGAACATGATTAGCTAGATTGATTAAATCCATTGGGATTTCTTTACTATGTTGGCTTGATATTATATTGTTGGATTGTTTGAGTTGGTTTTGTATTCTTCTTGTTTTCAGTATTAATAAGATAATGTATTATTCATGAGACGTTGTGAATTGTGATGTTTAGATTGCTTTATGAGATTGAGAAATCCGTTTGGCAATTGGAATTTTGAATAGCAAGAACTGGTTAATAATTGCTTAGAGATAAGGATAATTAACTAGCCGGATTAAGAATTAACAAAGGTTAATAGAGGCGGATTAAAGCTTAATGCTAATTTAAGAATCAATCGTTAGGAAGAGATTCTAACTTTAGGTTATTAGGTTTAGGAATTCGGTTATCTCGAGAGAGAAACCGAATTCGGTTAAGAATTCGTCCACGGGTAGTATAATTAGACTCATCGATCCTTTATCTTTTGTTTGGTTGCCAACTAGTTTAGATTCCTTTTGGGTTTGTCTTCTTGTCTTGATTATTTCATTTATCAATTACTCCTGCATCTCCCTCAGAACTTAGCTTGTAGTTAGTAGTTAGTTTAGAAATTATTCATCATCCATTTTAGGTTAATATAACAAAGAACAAAGAAGTAACTCTAGGCTTTCGCTTTCCCGAGGAATACGACCTTGATACTCGCCATTAGTGCTAAACTGCATTGATAGGTACATTGCCTTAGATTGTAGCTAACACGAGTAGCACACATCAGGAATCATAGGAATGCAATTGACAAACGAATACTTGAGGCTAATGAGCATATTATTTCAATTTTTAACCTAGTGGGAAATCAAGTTATGGATTCTTTCAAGAACTTTGCCGACTTATCAACACTCGTGCTATTGAATATAGACTTACCGCTCATATCCTTCCTATTTTTATGTTCTTTGTGTACCCTTGTATTTAAATCAATTCAATTTACTTCTTACACTTAGACACATTCATATAAATTTGATCCAGTATTCATATAATTCTTAGAATGATCGTAGATGAATCTTTTGGAGTAAAGAGGGAACAGTGAGAATCAAGGAATGCTCCAATTTCTTGATTCAAGATTTGCACCATTAGGATCTCCATCATTCCATGTTCCTCTAGGCATGAGGATTCCTGATGACACAAGGATTAGAAATCAATTCAATTTAGTCCTTACGCTTAGCCATACGGAAGAGAACAAAGAACTTTTGATTACATGTTCCTTTATGTAATAATTTTGTTCTTCTCTTTCGTGCCTCTCTTTATGAATCTTTGTCTAGTATGATGGTTTGGTTTTATTTGGAAGTATTAGTCTTGAATGAAAGCAGGTGGAAGCAAAAATTATACACACTGATCCAATGCTCGGACAAATGCGAAGAGAGAATATTAATTGATTAAGTATTGTTATCATTCTCTGAATAATCATGGACGAATCTTCTAGAGGAAAGAGGAAACTGTGAGAATTTATTTCTTTACATTTGTCCAAGCATTGAATCAGTGCTTATGATTTTCTCTTCCTTGCTCTTTCACTCAACCCTCGTGGTTATGTGATAGGCTTTCTTTGCATTTGTCCAAGCATTGGATCAGTGCCTATGATTTTCTCTTCCTTGCTCTCTCACTCAACCCTCGTGGTTATGTGATAGGCTATTTATGTAGCTACAATCTAAGGCAGTGAACTTATTGATGCAAACTAGCACTAAGGGCGAGTATCAAGGTCGTATTCTCGAGAAAGGGTGATCCTAGAACTACTGCAGCGTCTTATGATATCTAACCATAACAAAATCAATGAAGTTACTATTCTATGATTAGATGCAAGCTAAGTAATTAACTAAATGTCAAATACTCTGAAAGAATTTCGTGAAACAATCAAAGGAAAAAGCAAACCCAAGGGGACCTAAGCTAGTTGGATTTAGTGAAGGTAGAGATTATATTGATTACCAATTGTGATTACTCGTGAGCAGATTCTAAATTGAATTCAATTTCCCTCTCGAGAACATCGAATCCCTAAACCTAAGAACCTAAACGATGGAATCTCTTCCTAATAATTGATTTTAGGTTAGCCTTAAGATTAAATCCACCACTATTAAGAGTTGTTAATTCTTAATCCGGCTAGTCAATTACCCTTATCTCTAAATGACCATTAACCCGTTCTTGCTATTCAAATTTCTAATTGCTAAATGAACTTCTCAATTACATAAAGCAATCTAAACACCACAACTCACAATGTCTCATGAATAATGTGATTTCTCATTAAAAGCAAGAAGAAACAAGCATTAATAATCAAAGTCTCATAAGCATTAAATGCAATCCAACAACATAGGAACCCCAATGGGTTCAACAATTCTAGCTACTCATGCTAATAAGCAACATAAAGTAAGGAACAAACACAGAAAAGCAAATTGAAAACATGTACACCCTTCTTCTTCAAGTCATATGAATAGCCCTAAATCTCCAATTTTGAATGATGAACCCTAAATTGCCTCTTGAATGCCTCCAAATGCACTCTTGATCTCCAATGTGATGTTTAAACCAATGGAATCCATCCTTCAATAGACGAAATAGTTTCCCAAAGTCGAATTTCGAAGTCTGAAAAAGGGTGGCTCGTGCATGTATGTGAAAAACCAAGTTAGAAAATCTAACCCTTGCTAAAAAATTCGATTTTTCCTATCTAATTGTCCCAGCACGGCCGTGGTCAAGCCCGTGCTGATCAGCACGGGTGGAGTCCAGGCCGTGTTGGACCTCCGAGTCCCGCAAATTAGGTCTCTTTCATGGCCGTGCCCTTACCGGTGCTAAGCCACCACGGGCTGTGATGGAGGTCGTGATGGCCTAAGAAACCGTGCCAAAATGACATTCTTGAGGGTCAAATGTTGATGGTTCAACACAGCCAGAGTCCAAGTCGTGCTCAACCTTGAAATGGTAGCCTTTGCTCAATTTTGATGGATTATAGTCCGTATTTGGACATATTTCCCTCGACTATTGATAATGTCCATCTGTAATCACCTGAAACATGAAAGCAACCAAAACACAAGTGATTTTGGCATAAAACAAGATAACCTTATTCAACATATAAAGAATGTAACTCGAGTAGCTAAACAAATCATACACGTTCAAAGAAGAACTATAGTAATACCATCTTGAAGTACAACTTATATAACAACTCAGCATTAAAGACCAGGAATCATTGCCTCACAGGAATCTCTCAAATCACTCATAGTGTTTACAGGTAAACAAGAAAATTCCCTCAATGCAACTGCACAAAACCTATTTACTATAAGCTTGCTCATAAATCTCATCTTCGCTACTGTGAATAAATGAATACCAAAATCAAAGGGTCTTTACAAGGGTTGAAATGTGGCTAAGGTAAAGGTAAAAATATTTGGATAGAAGTGTAAACTATACTGAAATGGTGTATGTATATTGTATAGCTACAAATCATGAAGAAAAGGTTAAGGGTCAAAACTGGCTGGCTAATGGAAATAAAGGGTAGGCTTTTGGCTAGATGTGGTGAATCCTAAGTTGCCCAAATCATCTAATGGTATTAAAAATTTCATGTAACCTCAAGAAGTATTAGAGAGCAAGTTCTAGAAACAATATTAAGTACAGTGCACACTCAACTAAGAAAAATCATGAGCATAATTTGGAATGGAAGCTCAAATTTTGGTTCAAAAACTAACGTTTGAAGTTGCTAAAATCTGCAATTGGTTCCTAGACTTATCAATTGAATCATCACATAAATTGTATAAGAGATTGGCATAATTAAAGTTCAAAGATAAAGGTTGTAAATTTGCAAGGAACTCAAGCAACACCAGTTTAACCCGGCCAAATTGACATATTGAATACAATGAAATTGCTTTCCAAGAACAAAAATCGAGAGGGACAATCAATTACTAGCATGTGAATTAAGTCATTAATTACAAAAGAATAAACTAAGCTTAAATGTCATGAAGAACCTTGGTCCTAACATCCTAAGAATAGTCCATTATTATTGCCTAAACAATCAAGGGGAAATAAAACCACAAATGCCCACCCTACACTTGAGTATAACACTGCCCTCAGTGTTAGAAAAAAATTAGGTATATCACATAGCTAGAACATAAGAAGAGTGAAGATCATGTATAAAGGCAAAGCAAAATGTTCCACTGAAATAACATAAGATGAAAGAAAATGAAAGAAAATAAAACAACATGAAGTGCAAAAAGAAACGAAAATAAAACAAAAATAAAAATAAAAAAGTAAAGAAAGAAAATAAAAAAGAAAAGGAAAAGAAATAGAACACAATTTTTTTTTATGTCACTGCTGGTAGTCTACCGAAGGTGCATCCTCACTGGTTGGATCGGCTGGAGGGTGAGGAATAGGGGAAGGCACTGAAGGAGAGGGCGGTGGTAGTGCCATAGGATACATGAAGCAACCTGCTAGATCAAACTCCATGTCATCGAAGAATCGCTGATTTTGTGCTCCGGAATCTGCCATCTTTTGTATCTGCTCCGCCATTAGGTCCATCTAGGTGGCCTGTCTATCCAATCCATGCATAATGTTGGAGAATATCATTTAATCCATAGAACTGTGCCCTAGTCTCATCTTGAAACTGCCTAAATTCCTTTCTGTGCTGCACAAACTCAGTATAGTGCTGCTGTTGTAAATCATAAACTCGATCTAGTCGATCAGCCAAAGCACTAATCTAAGCACTTGATGTCCCTGCAGAGGAAGCTCCAGATGTAGGCATAAATACTTTGGCTAGGTTAGGAATCCTAACATCTAGAATCTCAGGGTCTTACGCTCCTCGAGCTGCTGCCTCTCTAGCCTCCCTGACTATTGCACTGACGAGCCTGTACTTAATGCCATGTGTGTGTCGAGTGGTCGTGATCATCTGTATGTTGATCATCTGTCTAACCCCTAATGGTGTCATGTCACCAATCTGAGAAAGCTCGGACAGACAGTCGTCCAGTACATCCAGTCTCTTGGCCAACCTAGTCACACACGGGCCAAAACAGCAATGCATCTTCTTCTGGACGTCGACTATAAAGGAACGAACTTGACGAGCCAACAAATATCCTATGTCAAGCTTCTTACAATGTTGCATAGCCTAGAGAATGAATACATCGGTCTGTGTGACCGCTCCAAAACTATCTCCTCAGCTTGTAATAGTGTAAGCTAACAGTGTATGAAGATAGCAGAAATGATTTGGAAGGCTAGACGCCTTAGACCTGCTGGGGTAGTACGATTCTAGCCTAAGTACTAATGAATCCCACATGGTGTTGTACGAGATTGGGTTGTCGTAGATGCATCCTTAATACTCCTCGCCCGAGGTCTCCTACTCAGTCCATAAACCCAAATGCATACCGAATTGTGGAACTGACATTGAGAACTCCCTTCCTCCAAGTCTGAAGTAAACTGCATCAGGCTGATGCCAGCTTGTGATCTGTTGCTATAGGAAGAAAGTGCTAAGGAATTCAATGGTGAGCTTTAGGTAGGTAGGCTCAATGATGTCAAAGAATCAGGCGTAAGGTAGTGTGTCAAACAGTGCACGAGCATTCTGAGCTAATCCCACTCTCTCGAGGGACACAAAGTCAATGCATCGTCCGGCCATTACTTACTTCCATCCCATGACTTGGAAGCGGCTCTCATCATCAGCATTTTTAAAATGTCCATAAGGGATGTCGACCAAGTGTGGGTGGCTTTACAGCTGCTATTCTTCGTGCTCGAACTAGTTACCATTGTGGTAGGGGTGCTGGTGCTGGTGAAGGTAAAGCGGAAGAAGAAGTTCCCTCGCCACGTGAGCGCTTGCTAGTAGCAGTGCATTGCAGTTGCTTTCGATGGGATTGATCTCGGTCCCTCATATTGCCTAATACAGTCAATCATTAGTATTCGAACAAGAAATCAAGTTAACATAAATTACACAAAAAATTTAGCAGCATAATGGCTATAATTTGATTAACATAAAATTTTAGGCTTAAAACTAAGACTAAAGCCTCAATTTCCTGGAGAAAACTAATTCATATTGGCATTCCAGGCCACAACATTATGCATCAAATAAAGAGAATTTATGCTATTAATTTATCAAAATAGAATGCCATAAATTAACTTTACTGCTCCCAAACCCCAACTCAGTATGTCATTATTCAAAATCATACAAATACAGTAACTAATCTAAGCCAAATATAATTCAAATCAAACTCAAGCAGTGTAAATAAAGATAAAATAAAACAAAACAATAAACCAATCAAAGTAATAAATATTGACAACTACTAGAGCATATCAAAATGTCCTAAATAATAAAAAAAGAATACATAAAAAAATCAAATTTGACCAAATAAAAGCAAAAGGCTAAGAAACTTACTTGAAATTGTCGTAACACGTAAGAAAAATCGAGAAGAAGAAGAAAAGCACCTTAGAACTTTAGAGAGGGAAAGTTGGAAGAGGTTGAAATGGCTTGCTTTTATAGTCATGGGGGTCAGCACGGGCAAGGGCATGGCCGTGCTGAACCCTGAAGCATCCTCTATGTGCAAGTTCACCACGAGCAAGGCCGTGGCCAAACTGGTCAGCATGGCTTGGTGTTGCCGCCCGTGGTGCCTTCGGAAGCCATGGTGGACGACCAATTTTGATTGTGAGCTATGTACATGTCCATCACGGACAACGACACGGCCGTGTTTTATCAATATAAGAAAATAACCCTGTAAAACATCTATATTTATGAATTTGAGAAAACAACCCCATAAAAGTAGTGTCATTTCTCATACTCGTAGAAGAGGTAAATTTTCTAATATGAGAAAATAACTCCGTAAGATAGGAATATTTATAAATATTAGAGAAAACCCTGTAATACGGGAATATTTATCAATCGGTGAAAATAACCCCGTAATTTTGGTATATATATGAGTATGAGAAAACAACCACTTAAATAGGTTAATTTTAGAATATGAGAAAACAACCCCGTAATAGGGGTATAGTTGTCGATATAAGGAAATAACCCCGTAGAACGTGTATATTTATGAATTTGAGAAAATAACCCCATAATAGTGCTAATAATTTAGTATGAGAAAATGATCCCGTAAAAGTGATATATTTATCAATATAAGAAAATAACCCCGTAAAACGTGTATATTTATGAATCTGAGAAAACAACCTCGTAAAAGTAGTGTAATTGTGAGTCTGAGAAAACAGCCTCGTGGAAGAGGTAAAATTTTTCATATGAGAAAATAACCCCGTAAGATGGGTATATTTATAAATATTAGAAAAAACCCCGTAATACGGGAATATTTATCAATCGATGAAATTAATCTCGTAATTTTGGTATATATATGAGTATGAGAAAACAACCCCTTAAATGGGTTAATTTTATAATATGAGAAAACAACCCCGTAATAGGGGTATATTTGTCGATATAAGAAAATAACCACTCAAAACGTGTATATTTATGAATTTGAGAAAACAACTCCATAATAGTGGTAATAATTTAATATGAGAAAACGACCCCGTAAAAGTGGTATATTTATCAATATAAGAAAATAACATTGTAAAACGTGTATATTTATGAATTTGAGAAAACAACCCCGTAAAAGTACTGTAATTGCGTGTCTGAGAAAATAGCCTCGTAAAAGGGGTAAATTTTTTTAATATGAGAATACAACCCCATAATACGGGGATATTTATCAATCGGAAAAAATAACCCTGTAATTTTGGTATATTTGTGAGAATGAGAAAACAAACCCTTAAATGGGTTGATTTTAGAATATGAGAAAACCATCCTGTAAATGGGGTATATTTGTCGATGTAAGAAAATAACCCCATAAATTGTGTAGATTTATGAATTTGAGAAAACAACCCCATAATAGTGCTAATAATTTAATATGAGAAAACGACCCCGTAAAAGTGGTATATTTATCAATATAAGAAAATAACATTGTAAAATGTGTATATTTATGAATTTGAGAAAACAACCCCGTAAAAGTACTGTAATTGCGTGTCTGAGAAAGTAGCCTCGTAGAAGAGGTAAATTTTTTAATATGAGAAAATAATCTCGTAATACGGGGATATATTTATCAATCGAAGAAAATAACCCCATAATTTGGGTATATTTTTTAGTATGAGAACACAACCCCTTAAATGGGTTAATTTTAGAATATGAGAAAACAACCACGTAAAAAGGGTATATTTGTTCATATAAGAAAATAACGCCATAAAACGTGTATATTTATGAATTTGAGAAAACAACCCCATAAAAGTAGTGTCATTTCTCAGACTCGTAGAAGAGGTAAATTTTCTAATATGAGAAAATAACTCCGTAAGATAGGAATATTTATAAATATTAGAGAAAACCCTTTAATACGGGAATATTTATCAATCGGTGAAAATAACCCCGTAATTTTGGTATATATATGAGTATGAGAAAACAACCACTTAAATAGGTTAATTTTAGAATATGAGAAAACAACCCCGTAATAGGGGTATAGTTGTCGATATAAGGAAATAACCCCGTAGAACGTGTATATTTATGAATTTGAGAAAATAACCCCATAATAGTGCTAATAATTTAGTATGAGAAAATGATCCCGTAAAAGTGATATATTTATCAATATAAGAAAATAACCCCGTAAAACATGTATATTTATGAATCTGAGAAAACAACCTCGTAAAAGTAGTGTAATTGTGAGTCTGAGAAAACAGCCTCGTGGAAGAGGTAAAATTTTTCATATGAGAAAATAACCCCGTAAGATGGGTATATTTATAAATATTAGAAAAAACCCCGTAATACGGGAATATTTATCAATCGGTGAAATTAATCCCGTAATTTTGGTATATATATGAGTATGAGAAAACAACCCCTTAAATGGGTTAATTTTATAATATGAGAAAACAACCCCGTAATAGGGATATATTTGTCGATATAAGAAAATAACCACTCAAAACGTGTATATTTATGAATTTGAGAAAACAACTCCATAATAGTGGTAATAATTTAATACGAGAAAACGACCCCGTAAAAGTGGTATATTTATCAATATAAGAAAATAACATTGTAAAACGTGTATATTTATGAATTTGAGAAAACAACCCCGTAAAAGTACTGTAATTGCGTGTCTGAGAAAATAGCCTCGTAAAAGGGGTAAATTTTTTTAATATGAGAATACAACCCCATAATACGGGGATATTTATCAATCGGAGAAAATAACCCTGTAATTTTGGTATATTTGTGAGAATGAGAAAACAAACCCTTAACTGGGTTGATTTTAGAATATGAGAAAACAACCCCGTAAATGGGGTATATTTGTCGATGTAATAAAATAACCCCATAAATTGTGTAGATTTATGAATTTGAGAAAACAACCCCATAATAGTGCTAATAATTTAATATGAGAAAACGACCCCGTAAAAGTGGTATATTTATCAATATAAGAAAATAACATTGTAAAATGTGTATATTTATGAATTTGAGAAAACAATCTCGTAAAAGTACTGTAATTGCGTGTCTGAGAAAGCAGCCTCGTAGAAGAGGTAAATTTTTTAATATGAGAAAATAATCCCGTAATATGGGGATATATTTATCAATCGAAGAAAATAACCCCGTAATTTGGGTATATTTTTTAGTATGAGAACACAGCCCCTTAAATGGGTTAATTTTAGAATATGAGAAAACAACCACGTAAAAAGGGTATATTTGTTGATATAAGAAAATAACGCCATAAAACGTGTATATTTATGATTTTGAGAAAACAACCCCATAATAGTACTAATAATTTAATAAGAGAAAACGATCCCGTAAAAGTGATATATTTATCAATATAAGAAAATAATCCCGTAAAACGTGTGTATTTATGAATCTGAGAAAACAACCCCGTAAAAGTAGTATAATTGCGAGTATGTGAAAACAGGCGTAGAAGAGGTAAGTTTTTTAATATGAGAAAATAACCCCGTAGGATGGGTATATTTATAAATATTAGAAAAAACCCCGTAATACGGGAATATTTATTAGTCGGTGAAGATAACCCCGTAATTTTGGTATATATATGAGTATGAGAAACCAACCCCTTAAATGGGTTAATTTTAGAATATGAGAAAACAATCCCGTAATAGGGGTATATTTGTCGATATAAAAAAATAACCCCGCAAAGCGTGTATATTTATGAATTTGAGAAAACAACCCCATAGTAGTGCTATTTATTTAATATGAGAAAACGACCCCGTAAAAGTGGTATATTTATTAATATAAGAAATTAACCCTGTAAAACGTCTATATTTATGAATTTGAGAAAACAACCCCGTAAAAGTAGCGTAATTGCGAGTATGAGAAAACAGCCTCGTAGAAGAGGTAAATTTTTTAATATGAGAAAATAACCTCGTAAGAAGGGTATATTTATAAATATTAGAAAATACCCCGTAATACGGGGATATTTATCAATTAGTGAAAATAACCCTCTAATTTTGGTATATATATGAGTATGAGAAAACAACCCCTTGGGTTAATTTTAGAATATAAGAAAACAACCCCGTAATAGGGATATATTTGTCGATATAAGAAAATAACCCCATAAAACGTGTATATTTATGAATTTGAGAAAATAACCCCATAATAGTGCTAATAATTTAATATGAGAAAACGACCCCGTAAAAGTGGTATATTTATCAATATAAGAAAATAATCCTATAAAATGTGTATATTTATGAATCTGAGAAAACAACCACGTAAAAGTAGTGTAATTGTGAGTCTGCGAAAACAACCTAATAGAACGGGTAAATTTCTTAATATGAGAAAACAACCCCGCAATACAAGGATAATTATCAATCGGAGAAAATAACCCTATAATTTTGGTATATTTGTGAGTATAAGAAAACAACTGCTTAAATGGGTTTATTTTCGAATATGAGAAAACAATCCTGTAAAAAGGGTATATTTGTCTATATAAGAAAATAACACCGTAAAATGTGTATATTTATAAATGTTAAGCAACAACCCCGTGATAGTAGTAATAATTTAATATGAGAATACGACCCCGTAAAAGGGGTAGATTTGTCAATATAAGAAAATAACTCCATAAAACGTGCATATTTATGAATATGAGAAAACAACCCTGTAAAAGTATTGTATTTGCGAGTCTGAGAAAACATTCTCGTAAAAGGGGTAAATTTTTTAATATGAGAAGACAACCCCGTAAGAGGGGTATATCTATAAATATTAGAAAACAACCCCGTAATACGAGGAAATTTTTACGGGGTGGTTTTTCTTAAATTGATCAATATGCCACTTTTACGGGGTTATTTTCTCATATTAAATTATTACACTATTTCGGAGTTTTTATCTCAGATTCATAAGTATAATATTTTTAGGGGATTATTTTCTTATATTGACAAATATACCGTTTTTACGGGGTTGTTTTCTCATATTATAAAATTAACCTATTTAAGGGGTTGTTTTCTCATACTCACAAATATACTAAAATTACGGGATTATTTTCTTAAATTGAAAAATATCCCGTATTACGAGGTTATTTTCTAATATTGACAAATTTACCCCTCCTACGGGGTTGTTTTCTCATATTAAAAAATTTACCCTGCTACGAGGCTGTTTTCTAAGACTAGTAATTACACTATTTTTACGGGATTGTTTTCTCGGATTCAGAAATATACACGTTTTACAGTGCTATTTTCTTATATTGATAAACATACCCTTTTATGGGGTTGTTTTCTCCTATTATAAAATTAACTCATTTAAGCGTTTGTTTTCTCATACTCACAAATATACTAAAATTACATGGTTATTTTCTCTGATTGATAAATATACCCATATTGCGGGGTTGTTTTCTAATATTTATAGATATACTCCTCCTACGGGGTTGTTTTCTCATATTAAAAAGTTTACCCTTTCTACGAGCCTGTTTTATCAGACTCGCAATTACACTACTTTTACGAGGTTGTTTTTTCGTACTCATAAATATACACGTTTTATGGGATTATTTTCTTATATTGATAAATATACTACTTTTACGGGATCGTTTTCTCATATTAAATTATTAGAACTATTATGGGGTTGTTTTCTCAAATTCATAAATATACACGTTTTACGGGATTATTTTCTTATATCGAAAAATATACTCCTTTTACGGTGTTGTGTTCTCATATTCTAAAGTCAACCCATTTAAGGGGTTGTTTTCTCATATTCATAAATATACTAAAATTACGGGGTTATTTTCTTCGATTGATAAGTATCCCCATATTACGGGGTTGTTCTCTAATATTTATAAATATATCCCTCTTACGGGGTTGTTTTCTCATATTAAAAAATTTATCCCTTCTACGAGGCTATTTTCTCATACTCGCAATTACACTACTTTTACGGGGTTGTTTTCTTATACTCATAAATATATATGTTTTATGGGGTTATTTTCTTATATTGATAAATATACCACTTTTACTGGGTCATCTTCTTATATTAAATTATTAGTACTATTATGGGATTGTTTTCTTAAATACATAAATATACATGTTTTACGGAATTATTATCTTATATCGACAAATATATCAATTTTATGGGGTTGTTTTCTCATATTCTAAAATTACCCCATTTAAGGGGTTGTTTCTTCATACTCGCAAATATACCAAAATTACCAGGTTGTTTTCAAATATTGATAAATATCCCTGCATTACGGGGTTGTTTTCTCATATTAAAAAATTTATTTTCTCATATTAAACAATTTACTCCTTCTACGAGGCTCTTTTCTCATACTCGCAATTACACTACTTTTACGGGGTTGTTTTCTCATATTCATAAATATACACGTTTTACGGGATTATTTTCTTATATTGATAAATATACCACTTTTAAGGGGTCATTTTCTTATATTAAATTATTAACACTATTATGGGGTTGTTTTCTCAAATTCTTAAATATACACGTTTTACGGGGTTATTTTCTTTTATCGACAAATATAACCTTTTTACAATGTTGTTTTCTCATATTCTAAAATTAACCCATTTAAGGGGATGTGTTCTCATACTCACAAATATACCAAAATTACCGTGTTGTTTTCTCCGATTGATAAATATCCATGTATTACGAGGTTATTTTCTAATATTTATAAATATAACCCTCTTACGGGGTTGTTTTCTCATATTAAAAAATTTACCCCTTCTATGAGGGTGTTTTTCAGACTCGCAATTACACTACTTTTACGAGATTGTCTTTTCAGATTCATAAATATACACGTTTTGCGGGGTTATTTTCTTATATTGATAAATATACCACTTTTACGGCGTCATTTTCTCATATTAAATTATTAGCACTATTATGTGGTTGTTTTTTCAAATTTATAAATATACACGTTTTACGGGTTATTTTCTAGTGTCGACGAATATACCCTTTTCACGGGGTTTTTTCTCATATTATAAAATTAATTCATTTAAAAGGTTGTTTTCTCGTACTCACAAATATACCAAAATTACAGAGTTATTTTCTCCGATTGATAAATATCCCCGCATTACGGGGTTATTTTCTAATATTAAAAGATTTACCCCTTCTACGAGGCTATTTTCTCATACTCGCAATTACACTACTTTTACGAGATTGCTTTTTTCATACTCATAAATATACACATTTTTACGGGGTTATTTCCTTATATTGATAAATATACCACGTTTACGAGGTCGCTTTCTCATATTAAATTATTAGAACTATTATGGAGTTGTTTTCTCAAATTCATAAATATACACATTTCACGGAGTTATTTTATTATATCGACAAATATACCCCTTCTACGTTGTTGTGTTCTCATATTCTAAGATTAACCCATTTAAGGGGTTGTTTTCTCATACTCACAAATATACCAAAATTACGAGGTTATTTTCTTTGATTGATAAATATCCTCGTATTACGAGATTGTTCTCTCATATTAAAAATTTTACCCATTCTACGAGGCTGTTTTCTCAGACTCGCAATTACACTACTTTTACGGGATTATTTTCTCAGATTCATAAATATACACATTTTCCGGGGCTATTTCTTATATTGACAAATATACCCCTTTTACGGGGTTGTTTTCTCATATTATATAATTAACCTATTTAAGCGGTTGTTCTCTCATACTCACAAATATACCAAAATTACGTGGTTATTTTCTCTGATTGATAAATATCCCTGTATTACGGGGTTATTTTCTAATATTTCTAAATATATCCCTCCTACGGGGTTGTTTTCTCATATTAAAAAGTTTACCCCTTCTACGAGGCTATTTTCTCAGACTCGCAATCATACTACTTTTACGGGGTTGTTTTCTCAGTCATAAATATCCACGTTCTATGGGGTTATTTTCTTATATTGATAAATATACCACTTTTACGGGGTTGTTTTCTCATATTAAATTATTAGAATCATTATGGGGTTGTTTTCTCAAATTTATAAATATGCACGTTTTACGGGGTTATTTTCTCATATCAACAAATATACCCCTTCTACGATGTTATGTTCTCATATTCTAAAATTAACCCATTTAAGGGGTTGTTTTCTCATACTCACAAATATACCAAAATTACGGGGTTATTTTCTGCGATTGATAAATATTCTCGTAATACGAGGATGTTTTCTCATATTAAAAAATTTACCCCTTCTACAAGGTTGCTTTCTCTGACTTGCAATTACACTACTTTTACGGGGTTGTTTTCTCATATTCATAAATATAAACGTTTTACGGTATTTTTTTCTTATATTCATAAATATACCACTTTTACGGGGTCGTTTTCTCATATTAAATTATTAGGACTATTATGGGGTTGTTTTGTCAAATTCATAAATATACACATTTTGCGGGTTTATTTTCTTATATATACCCCTTTTACGAGGTTGTTTTCTCATATTTTAAAAATTCACCCATTTAAGGGGTTGTTTTCTCATACTTACAAATATACCAAAATTACAAGGTTATTTTGTCCGATTGATAAATATCTCCATATTACGGGATTGTTTCTCATATTAAAAGATTTACCCCTTCTACGAGGCTATTTTCTCAGACTCGCAATTCCACTACTTTTACGGGGTTGTCTTCTCAGATTTATAAATATACACGTTTTGTGGGGTTATTTTATTATATTGACAAATATACATATTTTATTGGATTGATTTCTCATCTTATAAAATTAACTCATTTAAGGGATTGTTTTCTCGTACTCACAAATATACCAAAATTACGGGGTTATTTTCTCCAATTGATAAGTATCCTTGTATTACGGGATTTTTTCTAATATTTATAAATATAACCCTCTTACAGGGTTATTTTCTCATATTAAAAAATTTACCACTTCTACGAGCCTATTTTCTCAGACTCGCAATTACACTATTTTTATTGGATTATTTTCTCAGACTCGCAATTACACTATTTTTACTGGATTATTTTCTCAGATTCATAAATATACACATTTTATGGGTTTATTTTCTTATATTGACAAATATACCCCTTTTATGGGGTTGTTTTCTCTTATTATAAAATTAACCCATTTAAGCGGTTGTTTTATCATACTCACAAATATACCAAAATTACGAGCTTATTTTCTCCGATTGATAAATATTCCTGTATTACAGGGTTGTTTCTAATATTTATAAATATACCCATCCTACAGGGTTGTTTTCTCATATTTAAAAATTTACCCCTTCTATGAGGCTGTTTTCTCAGGCTCGCAATTACACTACTTTTACGTGGTTGTTTTCTTATACTTATAAATATACATGTTTTACGGGGTTATTTTCTTATATTGATAAATATACCACTTTTACGGGATCATTTTCTCATATTAAATTATTAGCACTATTATGGGGTTATTTTTCTAAATTCATAAATATACACGTTTTATGGGTTATTTTCTAATATCGAAAAATACACCAATTTTACGTAGTTGTTTTCTCATATTATAAAACAATCCCATTTAAGAGGTTGTTTTCTCATACTAGCAAATATACCAAAATTACGAGGTTGTTTTCTAATATTGATAAATATTCTTGTATTACGGGGTTGATTTCTTATATTAAAAAAAATTACCCCTTCTACGAGGTTGTTATCTCAGACTCGCAATTACACTACTTTTATGGGGTTGTCTTCTCAGATTTATAAATATACACGTTTTACGGGGTTATTTTCTTATATTGACAAATATACACCTTTTATGAGGTTGGTTTCTCATATTATAAAATTAACTTATTTAAGGGGTTGTTTTCTCATACTCACAAATATACCAAAATTACGAGGTTATTTTCTCAGATTGATAAATATCCCCGTATTACGAATTGTTTTCTAATATTTATAAATATACCCTTCTATGAAGCTGTTTTCTCATACTCGCAATTACACTATTTTACGGGATTATTTTTTCAGATTCATTAATATACACATTTTACGGGGTTATTTTCTTATATTGACAAATATACCCCTTTTATGGGGTTATTTTCTCATATTATAAAATTAACCCATTTAAGGGGTTGTTTTCTCATACTCACAAATATACCAAATTACGGGGTTATTTTCTCCGATTGATAAAATCCCCGTATTAAAGGGTTGTTTCTTATATTAAAAAATTTACACCATCTGCGAGGCTGTTATCTCAAACTCGCAATTACACTACTTTTACGGCGTTGTCTTCTCAGATTCATAAATGTACATGTTTTGTAGGGTTATTTTCTTATATTAACAAATATACACCTTTTATGGTGTTATTTTCTCATATTATAAAATTAACTCATTTAAGGGGTTGTTTTCTCATACTCACAAATATACCAAAATTATAGGGTTATTTTCTCCGATTGATAAATGTCCCCGTATTATGGGGTTTACATTTGAGTAATGATTGTCCATTATATAGTGATGTTGCTTATTGTTCTTATAACTATGAACAGCTGAATTATACGGGAAGTTGGCCAAATAACTCGTATGGAAGCACCTACTATCAAGAGTTGAGCATTCATTCACCCTATGGATGGAGCTTAGATGGCCAAGAACCACCAGAATTTCAGCAGCCTAATCTTGCACCATCAACTCAAGGTGAAGAGTTAGTGTCAGAGGATCTAATGACGAGGTTTATTGCAAGTCTTGAGGATAGATTCCAATAAACAGAGAGGATACTTGAAGATCAACAAGCCTCGATTAACAACATAGAGCATCAAGTAGGCTTAATCTTCAAGTTACTAGCTGAAGAGCAATTAGGAACTCCATCAAACGCTACTGAATCCGAGGAGCATTTGAGCGCTATCACTTTGCATTCAGGTGAGAATTTTTCTGGTTTATCTATTATGTTTGACGATGATGCTTCTGTGCAGGATGATTTCTTGAACATGGAGATGGAACCAGAAAAGGAAGAGGCGAACATAATTCCTCTGAAAGACTATCAATAGGAATGTACAGTTGATGATGCTGAGTTGCAGTTAGAGGAATTATTGGTAGATTTTCCACAAGTCCTTTCGATGATGGAAGATGAGCACGAGTTATCCAATGAAGAAGTCTTGGAGGAGCTCGAGTTTCTTCTAGCAAGTGAACCAAGCCAGAGACTGAAGAAAACCATCGACACTCCTGAAGAAATTGCCCAACCATCGATCCTTCCAATTGTTGAAACTCCAGCTTTCAAATTGGAAGAGCCCCTAGAGCATCATGACTACATTCAATTATATGAGGAGCGAGTTTTGCCCATCATACGGCAATTGCTTGATGTCGAGGAAGCTAAGTCGACGATTATCCCTTTAAGCGGATACTTGAAGCCATTTGCTTGGAAGAAGGATGGATGGTCGTCAATCCCCACCGTTTGCTTTTCACCATGAGTCCAGCTAAGAAGACTCATCACATAAAAAAGAAGCGCTTTTGGGAGGCACCCCAAATTTTATTTTATTTTTTTCATTTTTAATTTTTTTTACCCTTTCATTTTGAAACATTTTATTAGTTTTAGTTTTCATATTTTATTTAATTTTTGTTTCAGTTTCAATTTTAATTCCTTATTTTATTATTTGCAGTCACTCCTTTACCGCAGACTAGCCAGCACCCTAATATCCCTAATGATGCACCTCTTTTCACTCCGGAGCCATAGTCAGGGCAATATTAGTTCTTTTCCCTTTTGCATTTCTTATATTTTGTACACTGAGGACAGTGTGTCCTTCAAGTGTGGGGTGGGTGATATTTATCCCATCTTAATTAATTGTTTATTCTTTGTGCAATTCTTTGTAAAATTTTGAAAATTTTTCACTTTGTTTCGATGCTCTTACTGTTGACTTGCTTTTGAAATCCTGTTTATGTCCATGTGATCGGGTAAAACCGATAGTGTTGAGTTTTGCGGAAGAATGTAAGATAATTAGTTTGAGTTTTGCACTAAGTTGCTTTGGTTTATTTAATTCTGTTTTGATGATTTTTGTTTGGAACCTACTCAAAAGCACATTTGTGAGAAATTAAGCCTAAATTGTAAGCATACACTTTATATGCTTGTATTTATTTCTTGTTGAGAGTGCCAATTACTGTCTTTACTTTTAGAACTTGCTCGGTAATGTTTATGAGGGCCACAAGGATAGTTTAACACTTTGGTATGATAGAGGCACTTAGGTTTTTCATTCTAGCCAAATAGCCTTCATTCGTTTATTGATTCTGTAGATAACCCCGTCTTTCACCATTTTTTTATCATATTCCATTACCACTTAGTTTTATTCTGCTTTGGGTTATGATTTTGCACATGAGTTATTTTTATTGGGACTTTTTGTCTCAGGAACAGTGTGGAATCTTATAGTAGCTTTCTTCAATCCAAAAGTAATTCACTCTATTATGTGAATGTTCTTCCCTTATGAAAAAAAAAAGAAAAAAAAAGAAAGAAGCAAAATATAGAAATAGAAGAATAAGAGGGAAAGGTGATGAAAAGAAAGAAAGTAAGTGAGCTAAACATTTTGACTTGATTCCTATTTCCCACCTTGGACTACTGTTCATTGTTTATCCCTTATAATTTTTGTGGCTTGTGTGCATGTCATTTATCTCATTGCAGAACACCATAGGTTCAACTCTTACCAAATTTACCTACCCTTACCTAATCCCCATTACAACCCTTATAAAGACCTCTTGACATGGTTGTTGACTCTCCATAAGTGGTAGGAGTAGGATTTAAGAGCAAGCATATAGTAAGTAAGGCAGTAGTTGATGCATTGAGCGATTAAACACTACCCTTTAAACACTTTGAGTGACTTAAAGTGAATCTGGTGAGGAGTTGGTTCTAAATAATTTTGGTGAGACAGTATTTTGCGAATTATTGGCATCTTGGTTGTGATACTTGAATTGATTGCTTCGTTTCTTTTTATTTGACTTACGCTTGTTAAGGATATGTGCAGGAGCTCTCTAGCTTGTCTGTCAGTTTAAGTATTGTTCCTTAGTGGTTTATTTTCCTTATTTTACTTTTGATTGCTTGAGGACAAGCAATGAGCTAAGTGTGGGATTATTTGATGTGCGTAAAATACAAACATCTAAATGGGGTTTTTAAGATTGATTTTATAGACATTTGTATGTGAATTGGTCCCAACACTCACCCTATGTGTCTGTTTGTGTGCATTAGGTCCAAAAGAAGTCAAAGGATGATAAAAGGAAGAATTGGAGCATAATTGGACGTCAAAGCTGCCGAAAAAAGCTAAGTACGACCATGAGGAAGCTGAACATGGCCGTATTGGTTTCAACACTGGTCGTGTTCCCAACACGGGCACCAACACGGCCGTGTCAAACATCAAAGAAGAAGTAGATCTTATGGAGCACGGCCACAGAGAGTAACACGGCTAGGAACACCAAACCGTGTTTCCAACACGGCCAGGAACACGGACGTGTTGGCTGGCGACAGGGGGAATTAGTTAAAAGAAAGAAGAGAGGAAAGAAAGGAGAGAGGGGGGAGAACGTCCCAAACCCTAATTTTTCTCTCCCTAAGGGTTTTCTGAGCTAGAACCAAGGGAAAATGAGACTTGGATCAAGGTTTCAATCGGATTCCTTTGAAGGATCGAAGATTGGGTGAGGTTCGTTGATTGGTTTTCAAATCGAGCAAGAGGAACAAGAATCGATTCAATTGGAGCAAAAGGATTTGGGGCTGTTCACTCTCATCCAAGGGTGTAATCGGGTTTTCTCTACCTTTACTCATTGTTGTAATTGAATTCTTGTGTATTTTGAGAATGAACATGATTAGATTGATTAAATCCATTGGGATTTCTTTACTATGTTGGCTTGATATTATTTTGTTGAATTATTTGGGTTAGTTTTGTATTCTTCTTGCCTTTAGTATTAATAAGATAATGCATTGTTCATGAGACATTGTGAATTGTGTGTTTAGATTGCTTTGTGTGATTGAGAAGTCCATTTGGCATTTGGAATTTTGAATAGCAAGAACTGATTAATAATCGCTTAGAGATAAGGATAATTAACTAGCCGGATTAAGAATTAACAAAGCTTAATAGAGGCGGATTAAAGCTTAATGCTAATTTAAGAATCAATCGTTAGGACCGATTTGGAATAGAGTAATAGTAATATGTTCTATGTAAAAATAAAATAAAAAAAACATAAGTAAAATATAAAGTAATCTCGGGGTTATTTTCTCATATTAAAAAATTACCCCTTCTATGAGGCTATTTTCTCAAACTTGCGATTACATTATTTTTACGGGATTATTTTCTCATACTCATAAATATACACGTTTTATGGGATTATTTTCTTATATTGATAAATATACCACATTTACAGGATCGTTTTCTCATATTAAATTATTTGAACTATTATAGGATTGTTTTCTCAAATTCATAAATGACAAGGTTGTCGCGTGCCTATCAAAAATAACCTAACTAGACCTCCTGACTATGTAGTCGGGCAAGCAAGGGTCGAATCCCTAGAGACTGTAGTAAAAACTAGCTAATCTTAACTTTAATTAATGCTAAGTAAGTAACCAAATCAACAATTGAGGATGAATTAATCTATAATGCAAATAATAATAATGAGAATAAATTTGAGGATAAAAAGCACCTAGAGTTAAGTATCCCCACTAGCACAATTAACGCAAAGATAAGTTCCTACCCCAAACTAATTAAATAAAATATTCATAAGGAAAAGTAAACCCTATAAAATACCATAGATCTCTCCCAAGTATAAATGGCTTCCCTAATACGCAATAAAAACCTACTCCCATGGTATTATGCAAATTAAAGACATTAAATTCAATACCCTGACTTCCTAACAATCCATTCTACCTACTCCCGTGGAGAGTTTCATGTCCTTAATTGAAATATTCAAATCCGTCAAAACCCAACTCCCGCTGTGATAAAGACAATGGAATCATAACAATACTAATTATCCCTAATCTAGTATTGGCATATGCATAATCAAATAAGCAAGAACAATTAAATAGTTAATTTGGGGGGATTAAAGGAACAAACTATACAACAATCATGGCTAGGGTTCACTTAACCCTAGATTAGAAAACTACTCACTCATGATATTTAAATAACCAAAATAGATTATAAAATAAAGCATAATTAATAACAGCTTAAAGAGGAAAAGGAAAATACTTGGATTGAATAAAATGAATGATGAAGTCTTTCATCAATCTTCAAAACATAAAGATAAATGACATAATAGAGGAGGAGAAACAAAGCTAAGGAGAAAAAGAAGAAAGGGGGGCTCCCTTTTTCAGGTTCTTTCCAATCTATTTATAATATGGGGTATCCAAGAGTTTGGCTAGGTTTTTACCCTAAAAATTCGACTAGACAGCTGTCCAAAATGCAGTGTTGCAGATCCAGCCACGGGTAGGGCACAGCGTGACATTGTAGGCCGCGGATAGGGGGCGAGTGAACTGTTTCTTTACTTATTCATTGGCCTTGAAAGCCAAGTCGCGGAGTGGCCACGGGACAGCTTCTCTTGCTCATTTCGCGGTATAAAATCCTCCTAGGCATGAGTATCTCTTTGATATCATGCTTGACCACGAACGACTCTACAAACATCCTCGCCAACGCCTAGCAACTCGAGCCAATTCCTACAAAAACAAAACAAAATGAATCCGAGGAGAGAAATATCAAAAATAACGAATAGTAGCTCTAAAAGATTAGAAATGCAAAGATAACATGAAGAACAACGTATATATATAGCACATAAAATGCATATATTATTGTGCTATCAAATTCCCCCACACTTAACCTTTACTCGTCCTCGAGGAAACAAAACAAAAATAAGAAAAACTATACTAATAAAGCAATAAAATCCTAACTCACTGTCGTAGGAATCACGGTTGCACTTAGCATGTGCAACAAGCCCTTTAAACCCCTAGGTTACCCTGGTGGACGAGCAACGTCTCGTGAAGGTTTTCAGAATGGCATACCTACAAAGCCGAATACTGAACATCCAAACTAATAAATTCAATCAAGTAACAATTTTGAAAACTTAAAATCATTTTAGGGACTATGTTAATATCACAAATCAATGAACATGGAATGAAACAATAAGTCGATAACACCCTTTAATGGCCAACTAATCTTACCGCTTCCTACCCCTAACTCAGTCATATGCATGTAGCTTCTCACTTTAGTTCTGTAAAAGAAAACAAATTGAGTCTCTCATATGTTTAAAAAGGTAGCAGCATCATCACTCAACCTATTTCGCGTCGACAGTTTTGTAGTCTTCTTCTTTAGACTTGCCTCTTGTCTTTCTCCACTTATTTTGGGGTGGCACAAACACCGGGGGTCATGAATTCCTTGTAATAGGGTAGGCTTGGTTAAGATAGGGTAAGACAATGTTATTTAGGGATGTGGTGCTCAAATCCTAATAAAAGAAAGTAAAATCT